>NW_028296464.1:92500-162255 GCF_964197995.2 Scardinius erythrophthalmus | reverse complement strand
CCAGGAATTGTGTACAGATCTTTGCAGAATAGGGCCGTGCATTATCATGCTGCAACATGAGGTGATGGTTGTGGATGAATGGCACAACAATGGGCCTTAGGATCTCATCACGGTATCTCTGTGCATTCAAAGTGCCATCAATAAAATGCACCTGCGTTGGTTGTCTATAACATACGCCTGCACATACCATAACCCCACCATGGGCCACTCGATTCCCAACGTTGACATCAGCAAACCGCTCACCCACATGACGCCATACACGCTGTCTACCATCTGCCCTGTACAGTGAAAACCGGTATTCATCCGTGAAGAGAACACCTCTCCAAAGTGCCAGACGCCATCGAATGTGAGCATTTGCCCACGCAGGTCGTTTACAACGACCAACTGCAGGTCGAGACCCCGATGAGGACGATGAGCATGCAGATGAGCTTCCCTGAGACGGTTTTTGACAGTTTGTGCAGAAATTCTTTGGTTATGCAAACCGATTGTTGCAGCAGCTGTCCGGGTGGCTGGCCTCAACGGTGTTGGAGGTGAAGATGCTGGATATGGAAGTCCTGGGCTGGTGTGGTTACACACGGTCTGCGGTTGTGAGGCCGGTTGGATGTACTGCCAAATTCTCTGAAAAGCCTTTGGAGACGGCTATGGTAGAGAAATGAACATTCAATTCACGGGCAACAGCAGGTGGACATTCCTGCTGTCAGCATGCCAATTGCACGCTCCCTCAAAACTTGCAACATCTGTGGCATTGTGCTGTGTGATAAAACTGCACATTTTAGAGTGGCCTTTTATTGTGGACAGCCTAAGGCACACCTGTGCAATAATCATGCTGTCTAATCAGTATCTTGATATGCCACACCTGTGAGATGGATGGATTAACTCGGCAAAGGAGAAGTGCTCACTAACACAGATTTAGACAGATTTGTGAACAATATTTGAGAGAAACAGGCCTTTTGGGTAAATAGAAAAAGTCTTAGAACTTAGATCTATAATTTTGTTCAGTGAATATAACTGGCTTAAAACCATTTTTCTTTGGTGAAAATACTAACGTAAAATTGCACTACAATATATATTGGTTTAAAATAATAATAAACATGTTCATAAACACAAACTTGTTATGCTGGGTACACACCAAAAGATAATCAGGCTGATTTTGGGCTGATTTCCCCCTTCTGAAAATCCTAGCTGTGTCCCGATTATCTTGATGGTTATAGATTATCTTATCAGATTTTCCCTTGGTGTGAGGTGTGTTAAGAGTGTCCGAACCTGATCGGAAGAACGTCAGAGCCGACCTGATCGCGAATCGCAAATATTCAACATGTGGAATATTTACGATCAGAAATCCTGAAATGTGGGGGGAAGCCCGAGGACAAACACGCGCATGCTCTGGAGATTATCACGTGAAAGGAAACCATATCCAATCAGAAAGCGAGATGAAGGAAGACGGAAGCATAAGAAACGCAGTCATGGCGCAGCACAAACTGAAATTGATGTGGACAGCAGAGATGGAGGATCAGCTTGTTGATTTGTGGCGCAAATGTTTACACAACGTGTTGTGTAAAACATTTCCAAACACTATCATCGCAATTGCTTCCTGCATATCGTCCGCCATGCTTATTCTGAGGTCTCTAGAGTGTTAACAGTCGAGACTCTGGTTGCATGGTCTTTAGGGTTGGGTATCTAGAACCGGTTCCAAAATGCCAAAAACCGGGGATTCGATAAGTCGCGCACACTTCGATTCCGCTTATCGATTCCTTACTTTGGTGATGCTCACATGCGCGAGGTGAATGGCAGTGAGCATTTGTTTACAGTTGTATTGATCTGCCAGGACCTGCCTGCCGCACATGCGCTGTACGTTATATTTACGATGGCGGAGCGCAGCAGACTTTCGAAAGTTTGGTTAAGCTTTTCAAAAAAAGATGAAAATACAGCGAATTGTATCACATGCAAGAAAGACAAACTAGAGCCGCATAATTCTGGATAAAATGAGAACCAGTTTTGTTTAAAATAGAGATCATGAATAAATACATCAGACAATTAATACGAGTCGAGTCTATAATTCCTTAAAGTGTTATATATATATATATATATATATATAGTATATTGTAAATTAAGATGCATTGTCACAGTTTTACTGGTAATAGCCTAAATGTAACAAGAATAAAAGGTAGAAAAAAGTATTTGCTCTCTTTTTTCTCTCCAATAAATATTGGAATCGAAACCAAGAATCGTTAAGAACCGGATTCGATAAGCAGAATCGGAATCGTTAAAATTTAAACGATACCCAACCCTAACGGTCTTTTCACATCATGGCACACCACACACTATATGAGCAAAACGGTTAAATCTAGGATTTTTTGTCCTCATGTTTGTGGTCCATCACATTTTGAAAATCTTATAAGATGTAAAATCTTTTGGTGTGTACCCATCATTAGTTGACACATACCAACATTACTGGAGACGCCTGCAGCTCCAGCAGGAACATCACCTTCAGAACCGCTTTCATCAGGATCACTGGCATCAGAGTCCGTCATACTGATCTCATCTTAAAGAAAAAGAGACATTTAAAACAAGAACATCTTCAGTTTAACCTGTATTGAGAAGTCATTTATGAAACATGACAAATGGCACCGTTTAATAATAATAATCATATTAATAACAACTATAATACTTCACTAAGATCACTATTATTAGAATTATCGCCTAGACAGTGATATACTAATACTGTCAATGAAAAATTAATATTTTATAATGAGTATATTATTTTACAATAAGAGGTTATAATACTTTCTTATTTTCTTCACTTAAGCTGTTATACTGGCAGAAACCTGCAGTTTAAGTGAAAACAGGTTTATAAACGCATCTTATTGAAAAATTGTATTACTACAAAAAATGTGGATATAATGCGAATGTGAAAATAGAGAGTAACTGGTGCTGGTTGCGTTCCCAAATGCATGTTAAACTTATGGCACATGCAGAGATGGAGTTCACTGCATTCATTCCCTGTGAAACGAGGCATGGAAAAAGCCAGATCATGAGCTGATCGAGCGAGCAAAGTGTGCTCTTCAGTTTGAAACACGCAGCACAACAGACTACAGACTTACTTTCTTATCGTCTTTTGCGATTTGATAAGGGCATTGAGCCATATTGTGCTTTTGATTTTAGTATGTTTGAGAGATGCTTTACCAAAGCAATTGCGCAAAACACAAAGACAATTTATGTTATTATGAGGCGTAAAAATATTTTCGGTTCTTTTGGTTCAAACTGTGGAGGGACAGATTAGACTGTGGTCGGTCACTAGAGTAAAGGTAATTAATGGTAACACTATGAATTTTACTCCTCCCAAAAATGCCAAATAATAAACAGGTGAGAGCGTATTTTAGGCTATATGACACGTTATAGTGAGATATGACAGCGCTTCTGCAACACGCATCACTGCAGATGAGTAGCTGAGGATCTCTTCAGCATGCTGATGCACAAAATACAAACTAAAAATAAATTAAAGTAAGTCGCAGATGCTCAACACACAGTCATCTTCATTAAAAGTAGTGAGAATAAATGATTTTACCAGTGCTGATGCTACTCTCTCTCCTATTGATCTTAAAATTAGCTGATGATACAAAAAATGCTGCTCATAGCGGTAGCTTTCGATGACGTGAACACCGTTAAATCTGATATAGCGCGGGAATTGAAGATCGGATTTATGTCCGTTTTGTGAAGACACATTTATGTGGCCAAGTGTAAATGGAATTGTTTTGACAATGAAATGACCAGGTGTAAAACAGCCCCAAAGATGATGTGAAAAAGTTCTTTCTAGACTAGCATTTCCTAAAATGATGCAATGCTCTTTTTATTACCATCTCAACACAGTCTTGATCCTCCAATGATGATTGTTCCTTCTCAGGGCTCACCTGAAAGCAAGGCAAAGAAAGAAAAAATAAACATCTATTAGAGACAAAGGATTCAGAGATTCTCCAAATGAAGCAGCACAGATACTTGACTCCATTAACACTGACTGATCACTGTCATAAAACATAAAATTAAAACATTACATTATCAATGATATACTTGAGCAAAAGAAGGCTGATGACGCCAAACTAATTCAGGTATGATGGGACATTTCAAACCACTCAGTATTAATACTGATCAAATTAATGAGATGAATAGTGACTTAAGATTTAAAACACTGTGACATAAGTTGTAATCAAGTATAAAGTTAAAACCCTATAAATATATGGTCATAACCAATCAGGGATGCATGAAAATAAATGCTCATTGATGTTATCGTTGTCAATCCGATAAGAAAATTAGGCCGCTATATTAACACTAATAAATAATGGATTTCTTCCTTCAGCTTCAGATGTGCGCTGTTCACCGTGATGGTTTTGAAATGTTTGAATCACAAATCTGTGAAATCAGCGCATTGTTACAGGGAGAGTTCGCTTGTGGAATTGTAAGTTGTAATATTTTTTATTTTTGTTATATATCTGATTTATCTCATATAGGATGCATTTGGCTGAGTTAATGAGTGCTACAGTAAACACTTCACTGTAGGCCACACCGGTGGTCAGCAAAACATTAATTATGATTGGGACTGTCATATATACATAACACTATAATGAGCAAACTATTGCATTAAAAACGTCGTGAATTCTTTGGGTTTAGTTGCTGTGTTTCAGCGTGTTGTCCTGGGAGGAGCGCATCCACAACAGGAGTTTCACTATGTAATAGTTGATTACTATTAATAATAGCTCAAGTTAATCTGTGCATGATTTTGTGCAAGTATAAGTTGTAATATTGTGTTTATTTTGTATAAATATCTAATTTATCATATATAGGTTGTGTTCCGTTGAGCTAAAACCATCTAACAAAGCCTCAGGTTTAGGGGTGTTCCTTCAGCTCTTTAGGCCATTTCATTTTAAGTTTAATGTTGTCTAATAACATTTTAATTTCATTTGATTTATTATTATTATTATTATTATTAAGGCAATAGATGTTTTGGTAAAACTTCACAATACATATGTTATTGCATTAACTAACATGAACTAACAGAGAAAAACTTTTGTTAATGTGAGTTAATAAAATATGTGAGTTCATGTTAGTTCACAGTGCATTAAATTAACAGATACAACACTGGATCCTAAAATGTCTTGGAAAATGTTGAGATTAACGTTAAGTAAGATAAACATGAAGTAAATCATGTAGAAGTATTGTTCATTCATTGTTAGTTCATGTTAACTAATACTAACAAGATGAAACCTTTTTATAAAGTATTGCCATTTTTTTATAAAGAAAGTTGGAAATATGAATGTAAAATTTATTTTAGAAGCTAAGAAACCTTACACTGGTTCAAACTAGGCCACTACTGTATATGTTTGATTTATGTTGAAGTGTTTGGGACATTGGCTTTAAAGTCGGCATGAAATGGAAGTTGAGATTGTCATTTTTTCCTTGTTGTGATGTATATCCGAGTGAAACTGCTTCTGAAATTAGAAAAAAATGTAGGGCGGGGCTTGATTTCGTCCTTCGGGAATTGATTGGATCGTTGGAGGTTGGGCGTTGCAAACAAAATGGAGGCAGATTTGAATGCCAGTTTACATTCAGTTGTGGAGGATTTCTCTCCAGCGGACTCCCCCACCGTTACCCTCACATGAAGGATTTTTCTATTGAGGAGCCCAGCGACGAGAACAAGGACAAGCAGCTAAATTTTCAGGCAGGAATCAGACCATATTTATATGAGCCTCCCGCGAAACGAGACAAACACCGATAGCCGCACCCTCATGGGCTCTGGCCGCACCCTTTCGCCATGGCACATGACCAAAAGAGAAGAGAGGTCGTTTTCAAGGGGGGAGGGAAGGGTAATGTATTTGATTAAAGATTATAAGGGTACATGAATTTTGAAAAAATAATGAAGTGCACAGATAAATCATTTATAATAAACACTACAATATTACATATAAAAAGAAGATTTGTCAAATTTGATTTCATGCCGACTTTAAATGATGTGCGTTTCGTTTTTGTAATCAGGCTTTCAAAGTATATCAAATTTTGGATTTAGATTCATCGGCTAATATATCAGATATCGGCTTTCGAATATAAAGAATGATCAGTTATCGGCCCAAATGTTCATATCGCTGTATCCCTAATTTGACTTCCAAAAACAAAAAACAAAACAATACCTTCTGTACATCTCTGGCCTCTGACTGGGACGGGGACGGACTCTTCATTTCGAGAGTGGAGGGTTCAACCTCACTGAGAGTCTACAAAACATAACATTAGACATGAAACAGTGGTGTAAATGTGTGAACACTAGATCTCACAGATGTCTCTGCTTCGTTTGCTCGTTCTCTTCCAGCACAACTCTCACTTACCTCGTCTAGTCCCACAGTCAGAGCAGCACAATCACTGCCTGATGACCACTGGCTCTTATGGCTCATCTGAAAATATGAAATTAAGCGTTACATACAGAAACACTTCACCTAAGAGTTTAAAAAAAGCATTATAAATGGAATATATAAAGGATAATGTACAGTCAGTCAGTAATTAATACAAAATAAACTGACAGGATAATAAGGGTCCTGATACACAGCTACCTATCAATAAATATTTGCACATGAAATACTGATTTGAGATAATATACAAGATTACAAAATAGTTAAAGTTTTCAAATCAATATTTAAATGCTACCACAAGGTAATGTTCACGGCTTTTATGCATCACATTACATGTGTTTTCATTACAGTGTGTCAGGTTGTGTGTAGCTTTACACCAGTTTTATGAGGACACCCTTTTATGAGGACATCATAAGAGCATGTTACTGATGTTTGACTTGACAGAAGAATCTCAGTGTGTTGTGTAAGTTTGACAGAATCCTGGTCTATGAGGACACAGTTTTATGAGGACATCATAAGAAAATGATCCTGATGTTTGACTTTGACTGAGTGTGTTGTGTAAGTTTGACAGAATACTGGTCTATGAGGACACTAGATTTACTGGGACACTGGTAACTAGATACATTTGGACGGCACTGAGTTCAAGTGTGTGTATGTATGAGAGTGATACGAGACATTGCGCCTGTGCTAGATGTACAGTAAGTGATCGTGACTCACTTCTTACACACACAATCATAATTCAGTGACTGATAACTGTGGCAAATAATCTGTTTCTGAGGAAACAGAGTTATTACATTAACTTATTGGATACCTTTAGAGTTGCTGTATCTTGTTCAGGTTTCATCTGATTCTTCAGAGTTATCATCTGAAAAAAAAAGTAGTAAAAATATATAAAAAAGACAAATAAATAATAATTTTAGTATCACTTATTGAAAGCCAAACAGAGGTTGCTATTTTTTACCAACTTCTTCAATGATTATATTTAATCTGACAAGCACAAATAGTTTTCGCTATTGGTATTAGCCACAATGAGCTGTGAATTATGGGTTATCAGTATCGATCCTAATATTCCATGTGTGTCCCGGTAAATCTAGTGTCCTCATAGACCAGGATTCTGTCAAACTTACACAACACACTGAGATTCTCCAGTCAAGTCAAACATCAGGACATTGCTCTTATGATGTCCTCATAAAAGGGTGTCCTCATAAAACAGGTGTAAGACACACACACACTTGACACACTGTAATGAACATGCATGTAATGTGATGCATTAAAGTCATGAACATTAACTTGTAGGGCTGCACAATGTATTGCTTTATCATTCATACCCATCTGTGGTAGTGACATTGCAGTACAGGCCTCTGTGAAGTCAGGCTATGTAAAGACTCTGCCGTGTTATTTTACAGTTGATTACTCAAGTTCTGTACCTAAATGCTGTTAGACTTACCTGGAATATATGAGGCATTGTTTATTTCACATCTTTGTTCATTTTTTTTATCTCTGCTTGCAATTTATTATTTTCTATGCAGATGCAAACCCCTACAAAATCACACCAATCATTCTAGAATGATTAATTATTTCCAAATAGAGCTATTCAAGACATCTGGTGAAATTGCTTTTCATATTGAAAAACTTTTGTTAATGTGAGTTAATAAAATATGTGAGTTCATGTTCGTTCACAGTGCATTAAATTAACAGATACAACACTGGATCCTAAAATGTCTTGGAAAATGTTGAGATTAACGTTAAGATAAACGTTAAGTAAATCCTGTAGAAGTATTGTTCATTCATTGTTAGTACATGTTAACTAATACTAACAAGATGAAACCTTTTTGTAAAGTGTTGTCATTTTTTTATAAAGAAAGTTGGAAATATGAATGTAAAATTCATTTTAAAAGTTAAGGAATCTTACATTAGGCCACTGTACTATTATGTTTGATTTATGTTGAAGTGTTTGGGACATTGGCTTTAAATGATGTGCGTTTCGTTTTTGTAATCAGGCTTTCAAAGTATATCAAATTTTGGATTTAGATTCATCGGCTAATATATCAGATATCGGCTTTCGAATATAAAGAATGATCAGTTATCGGCCCAAATGTTCATATCGCTGTATCCCTAATTTAATTTCCAAAAAAACAATACCTTCTGTACATCTCTGGCCTCTGACTGGGACGGGGACGGACTCTTCATTTCGAGAGTGGAGGGTTCAACCTCACTGAGAGTCTACAAAACATAACATTAGACATGAAACAGTGGTGTAAATGTGTGAACACTAGATCTCACAGATGTCTCTGCTTCGTTTGCTCGTTCTCTTCCAGCACAACTCTCACTTACCTCGTCTAGTCCCACAGTCAGAGCAGCACAATCACTGCCTGATGACCACTGGCTCTTATGGCTCATCTGAAAATATGAAATTAAGCGTTACATACAGAAACACTTCACCTAAGAGTTTAAAAAAAGCATTATAAATGGAATATATAAAGGATAATGTACAGTCAGTCAGTAATTAATACAAAATAAACTGACAGGATAATAAGGGTCCTGATACACAGCTACCTATCAATAAATATTTGCACATGAAATACTGATTTGAGATAATATACAAGATTACAAAGTTAAAGTTTTCAAATCAATATTTCAATATTTAAATGCTACCACAAGGTAATGTTCACGGCTTTTATGCATCACATTACATGTGTTTTCATTACAGTGTGTCAGGTTGTGTGTAGCTTTACACCAGTTTTATGAGGACACCCTTTTATGAGGACATCATAAGAGCATGTTACTGATGTTTGACTTGACAGAAGAATCTCAGTGTGTTGTGTAAGTTTGACAGAATCCTGGTCTATGAGGACACAGTTTTATGAGGACATCATAAGAGCATGTTACTGATGTTTGACTTGACAGGAGAATCTCAGTGTGTTGTGTAAGTTTGACAGAATCCTGGTCTATGAGGACACAGTTTTATGAGGACATCATAAGAGCATGTTCCTGATGTTTGACTTTGACTGAGTGTGTTGTGTAAGTTTGACAGAATACTGGTCTATGAGGACACTAGATTTACTGGGACACTGGTAACTAGATACATTTGGACGGCACTGAGTTCAAGTGTGTGTATGTATGAGAGTGATACGAGACATTGTGCCTGTGCTAGATGTACAGTAAGTGATCGTGACTCACTTCTTACACACACAATCATAATTCAGGGACTGATAACTGTGGCAAATAATCTGTTTCTGAGGAGCACTGGTCGCATGGCACTGCTTATGCATGGAAACCCTGAACTCACCTTTATAATGATTGCTGAATCTGCCCTGGAGCTCATCTGTGTCTGTAAACGGCATGTCCTCTTCCAGATCTTGATCTTCTCCTTCACTGACTCACTTCAGCCATCATCCCATGTGTCTGCGCGCATAGAAAAAGACTCTCACGACCATTGCATTTCATTTGACATATTATTCAAAAAGCTTGTTTTAAATAAATTGATCAATTATGGTAAACAGCATTCAAGTTATTTTAATACTTTATTATATGATATTTAAGGAATATGTTAATTGATAATAACTATTCATTCATAGATTTCATTCACAATTAATATTATAGGCAATAATAGTGACAGTATTAATAAGACTGAATCAAACAGAGTTCTAATAATATTCAGAGTAGCCTATATTTTATTATAGTCAGGAGTAATAAGAGCACATATTTGTGTCTTAATGTGTTTAAAGCAAGCATAACTGTAGTAATATTAACAGTAGCATATCAGGATACTGTACTGGGTGAAATAGCCTCCCCTTCACATACTGAAACGTTAGTCATGCCAACGCGTTATTATGATGGCTAGACTATTTTATGAGATCAGAAAAGGTAGCAGTTACAAATATAGTGCAATCGAAAACGAGTTTAAAATGACAAGCATCGCTGATTCCCTCATGTCAGTCTGTAAACAGAATCACTAACTTATAGGTCCGCTAGCACGGTTAGCATCACGCGCTAGCTGCTTTCTAACTGTAAAACGAGCAGCGAAGAGCATACAGAACATGCACAAACAAGCCAACCGGACCCACGTGCTATTAGAGAAGCAATTAAACAACATTATAACTTACCTTTTGGATAACAGTTGCCTTCATCAGGTCCACAGATGTCTTCTCAGGTGCAGAGTTTGTCCAGTCCAAACAGGAAATGACGTGACGACGAATGACTACACCTCTGATTACGTTGTACTTATCATAATATAAACGGGATTTTATTTATTTATTTATCATATATTTAATGCACAATTAATAAATTACAGGCAAAAATACTTAAATAATTAGTATTTTGCATTAGTTGCTACACATTTTAAAGCTGATTGAAGCTCCGCCCACTGGCGCCATCTTGTTTTCGCGATCTCCCGCCTACCGGTACCGATCTGACCAATCACTAAAGCTGATTGAAGCTCCGCCCATTGGCGCCATCTTGTTTTCGCGATTTCCCGCCTAGCGGTATCGATCTGACCAATCACAGGCCCCAAATAATACACTTGTGTGAAAGATGCAAATTTTTGATGACGCGGGTGTAATACCAGGACCTGGCTACAGGGGCGCACTCTCGAAATCAGGGATACACTGTGTATGGTAAAATTTCAGGGTTTTGTGGTATGTAAGGACATGGCGCCAAACTTTGAGAGGGAGCGTCTGGAACGTAGTAAATGACATCTACGCTGTCGGATTTATGAGGACATGGCCTCTGTCCTCATAAACCCAAATGTCCCCATAGTGCTGGTGCGTATTCAGGTCAAAAGTCCTCGTAAACCACAAAAACAAACACACACACACACACACACACACACACACACACACACACACACACACACACACACACAATAACAGCAGGCCCTGACAGGAGGAGGAGGAGTGGTCCCGAACATCGTTCGTGTAATATAAATGGGGGGTGGGGGCTGTACAGTGTGTGGTCATTAAAAATGTGTTCTGAAATATATTCTTCACAGAAAATGAGCCAAGACCAATGAGTCTGAGGTTGAAAAAATAATTAATCGTATAATTTTTCTTTTGATATAAACAGTGTCACAAAAGTGCACTGTAAAAAATATTTTTGCAATTTAGTTATTTCAACTTATTTTTGTGAGTAGAGATAACTAGATTGTCCAGACAACAAAAAATTGTAAGTTTTCTTGTCCTCAACTAGACTGAAAGTTGAATGAACGACTTAAATTGTTATTTTAACTCAAAAATGTATGTTTAAACAACTGCACTAGATTTTCTGTTGAATTAACAAGTATAATTGTTATTTTAACTTATAAATGTAAGTTGAAACAACTGCACTAAATTTTCTGCTGGTTTTACTTCAATTATACTCTAATGCTTTATTAGAAGTAAATTTGTAAACTAAACTTAGTAAACTAAACTTAATTTATCTATATATCTTGCTGTCTGGTAGACTGCATAAAAACCTAAACTTCAATTTTATTAGTGTGTACATTAAAAAACATTACACTGTAAACCCCAATGTTGTCATTAATAAAGAAATCAAGTTGTCATAACTTAACATTACTTACAAGTTTTTGCATCAAAAATTAAAAATTTGATTTTAATGTACTCATCTGGCAGCAAAAATCTTTCAGATTAAGAATTTAAGTGTTATGCACTCAAAATGTCAAGTAATTTAAATGATTCCCTATGTGTCTGTTTAATATGATTGTGCCTGAAATTCTGCCTTGACAACACGCTGATTGGTCGATGCACAAGGCAGTAGTTTTTTTGTTAATCGTGAATTTGCTGATGCAGGCAGCAGGCCAGAGGCACTGACACTGCATAAAAACAGTAATTTCGGGGTTAAAACGGAGCCGGCCCGTCCATCACGTAGCCTACGGACATTTCAGGCTTCGCATTTGGAACTGAATCACACAAGACCATAGACAGTATATAAACACAAGACTGACGCAGGCTGTAAATGGAATCTTTTTTTGAACCGACTCTCGAGCCTCTTCTCCCCCTCCCCCGCTGACTCACTGCAGTTCTTGCGCGCGCAGCCGCAGAGAGCTTCCGGTATTTTCTGAGAAAACGTATGGTAAGTGTGAATTCATAAAACTATTTTAAATAACATGTTTGCCAGAACATAACGTCAACATTTGTTCAATGTTCTAACGTTTTTATTTTTTACTGTATTTTCTAGACCGACATTGTTTTCGAGCCGTTAATTCCCGCTCCTGCTCCATTCAAATCTTGCGCGCTGATAACGTCCGGTATTTTCTGTGAGATTTACATCAGACGAAGGAAAATCATTGTAAATAACATGTTTACCATAAAACAACGGCAAAGTTTTTCAATGCCATATTTTATCTGAACCGTATTTTATAGCCCACTGCCTTCGTTACTGCGTACGCTGACATCGTCCAGTGTTTTCAGACGTTTAGCCTATATCAGACGAGGGTAAGTGCAAATTCATGAAACCTTTTTAAATAGAGTATTTACCAAAACATAAGATTTGGTGTTGATTTAAATTGAGTGTGTTTATGTTGTAAAATAAGTCTAGCTATCTTAGTTAGTCTAACTTAGTTAGGTACGTTAACTGCTAACTGATGTTACTTAAAGGGTTACTTCAGGATTTAGCATTAAGCTTTGTATTAGTAGAAAACCTGTAGTATTTTCGAATTACCATGCTTTCCCCCCTCATATCCCCCTGAGAGGAGAGATTTATGTATTTTTTGTCTGGAAAAAATCCTCCGATGACGCAAAAATCGTCATTTTGCGTCATCGGAGGATTTTCTGTCCAGAGGCTAAAGACTACAGCCAGTAGATGGCGTTGTTCCGCATGTTTTCAACCCGCCCATAGAGGGTGGGATCTCACTCACAGAATGTACACAGTATCAGCCGTCTTTCTTTGGAAGCTAAGCTAGCATGCTCTTGTTCTGTGGAGAAAGCTGAATAATAGGAGAAAGCTGAGTAAGTAGGGGTTACCATCTTTTTCCCGGACTTGTCCGGCGGGCGAGATCGTTAAAAATGTCCGGGATTCGGCTTTTGCGTTCTGCGGTCGCCATTCAATGTTTACATGCACACCTCTCGTTTCAATCTAGCTGAATTAATTCCGATCGGTGAATCTGACTGTAGTGTTTACATGAACGCTAAACAAGGTTAGGATAGGTTGATGTGCGTTTTAACATTGCTAAGAAAATTCCCGCTCCTCCGTGAGAGATGCGAGACCCGGCGCGTCTCAGTAATGAAGCCACCGGCCTCGCGCCGTTCTCCCGCGGCCGTCAGCCTCGTCCTGCTCGCCACAGTAAACATGATGAATGGCGACTGTAGAACGCAAAAGCCGAATCCCGGACATTTTGGGTCTCTAAATCCCTGGCAAACTCATCACTTACTTAGGCTAGCCTTGTTGTTTTCAACTGTGCTCTCTAACCGGTAGGCGTGGCCTCCTAAGGCAGCGAAGCAAGTGCATTCTGGGAGTTGTTGTCTTTCATCCACATAAGCCAAAAATACATTTTCTGGCTTTTCTCAGTCTAGAAAGCTCCAAATTCAAAAATTTCTCCACATTTCTTCTACTTAAATGACCTATTTTAAATACACATTCATCTTCCCAGAGGTGAAGTATCCCTTTAACTTAGCATCTGCAACTGTAACTACACACATTTCTAAGTTAGTCATTAGTTAAATATTCACTTTTATTAATTAATTAACTGTTAATTAATTAGCTAGTGTGCTTGAGTTGTTAACGTATTCTCCTTTGACAAATTAGTAGACACTTTCTTCTCAACTGTCCTCAGAGGCTTCAGAAACAGCACTGAAGGAAGCTGACTTTTGATTGATGTGAGGCAGACAAGGCCGAAAAGGTTTTAGCTATGTACTTAAAAATATATCATATTTGTTAAAGTGAAGTGTATCACTCCATTTGTTTGTTTTAATGTTATAGTAATTGTAGAAATCTACCATGTACTTAGTTTTATTATGATGTAATGTACTGTGCAAGTTATATGATTGTTTTCAGGCCAGTTGGTAAATGCTGCCATTCTTCTCAAATACTGCTGCTCTTCAAAGAACAGAGTCATTCATCAGGTAACACACACAAAAATAGTTTTTGTTTGAATACCATTTAGTTTCCCAAGTTATCTTGTATTTTATTTAGTTAATGAAACGGCAAGAAAGCACTTTGACTTGCTTTATTTCCATTCTTGTTGCTGTCCAACTAACAAAATTGCTTTGTATTGTTACATTTTTATTATTATATCACTCTAACCTGTTATTTACAATTATGAGCACAGATTAATTAAATTACACTAAAAAATTGTCTAGCAGTTTTTATTCATGGTCAGATTCAATCCATCATGGATGGATTTGAGCACATAGACGATTCACTGATTTTTTTACTTCCTTGTGTTCAAGCTTCAGTCAAGTTGATTAAAAGCTGCTTGTTCACCAACCGGACCAAACAGGATTTTTTCTTTTACCTCAGTTTCATCTCAGTTGCAGAGCTCTACCAGATATAGGTAAGTCTTCACCACAATCTTTGAATTAAAAAAAAAGTTACTGTCAAATTGAATCGTTATGGGTGATATAAATAGCAAGTAATACGTCTGTGGTTTGAAATGTCACGGTTTTCATTATTACTATTCAGTGTTTGGATTTTGCCTCGCGCCATTTCAATGCGCTTTTGTTCATGTTTTAAGAAATCTTGATAATAGGGTGAATTATTCACAATGTTGTCACAAATTTAAAGGGGTCATATAATGCCATTTTTGCACAAGCTAATATGAGTCTTTTTTTTCTTTCTTTTTTACCTCAGTCACTTCAATTCAACTCAGTTGCAGAGCGCCAGATATACGTAAGTTTTGACCACAATCTTTGAATTACAAAAGTAAATGTCATATTGAATCGATATGGGTGATGTACAATTAATACGTCTGTGGTTTGAATGTTTTCATTATTTCTATTCGTAGTTTGGATCTTGCGCCATGTCATCACGCTTATGTTCATGTTTTAAGAAATCTTGATAATAGGGTGAATTAGTCATGATATTGTCACAAATTTAAGATTATTGAGTGTATTTCAAATCAGAGTGTTTTGCACATAGAAGATTCGCTCATTGTATTTCCTCGTGTTGACTCACAGGTTCTGTCAAGTTGACTAAAAGCTTGTTCACCAACCGGATTTATTACCTCAGGCACTACACAAGTTGCAGAGCACCAGATACAGGTGAGTTTTCACTGCAATCTTTGGCAATCATTAAAATTAACTATCAATTTGAATTGATGTGTGTAAAATAAGTAACTTATTATATCTGTACTTTTAAATGTTACTGTTTTTATTGATATTGGAAATGGTTGTGGCGCTCTCGTGAACTCATTTTGAGGCCCACACAGAAGAAAAAGAATAGTTGAAAAAAGTATTTTTTTCTTTTCTTTTTTTTACGAAGTATTCTCGTTGCTTGATAAACTTAAGGTTGAGCCACTGTAGTCACTTGGACTGTTGTAACAATGTTTTTACATTTTTTTCTGGGATGGCAGATATCGATTACCCAGCAGTCTATGAAGGAGTGAGCCAGCTCTCAGATTTCATCAAAAAATATCTTAATTTGTGTTCCGAAGATGAACGAAAGTCTTAAAGGGTTGGAACAACACCTTTAATGCTTTTCATAGTTTCTTTTTGAAAGGAATGTTGTGAACAGGATGTTTCATGTGTTGGTATGTTGTGGGAGTGGCATTTTAGAGTGTTTAGTTTAATTGATGAATTTGTTGAAGCTTGAGAGCATAAATAATTGGTAACTTAGTTGATATTAAAATGGCATTTAAGCCAATTCATAGGTCTTTAATGTGTTAAACAATGTTTAAACGGTATCTTTTGGAACAAAGGATGTTTCTATATTGAATGCTGTGGGTTGATCTTGTTTAATGTAACAGATTAATCCACAAGACATGCATTGAGACAGGTGTAAAACACCTTTTCACAAGGTTGTTTTCTGCAATTTCATTGCAAAAAAAAATTTAATTGTATATAACACCTGATGTACTTGTTACATCATAAGAAGAATGGCATCTACGCTAATGTTAGTCTTTTTGTTTATTCCAAGGTTTACTGAAGTCAGCCGGATCCGGGCCGTATCCAGATCAGGTGGTGGACCTGCGCCTGGACACGTCCACAACGCATCCCTGAAGTGCCAGCCTCATCAGCCCTGTGAAGGCCTCATCGACACTACAGCCATCAGCACTGATCCTCAACAAACTCGTCTCCATACCGGCGTGATTCCGACTTCCAGTCAGATGAAACTGGATAATATTCTAAGTTCTGATCCAATCTGACTTCTGACCTGTAATGCTGCCTGAATCATAATCATACACTGTTCGTTCTTTGCCCCGAGGAGAACTGAGTGACTAAGCCTGGGTTCTCCCAAGGTTTTTTTTCTCCATTCTGTCACCTGATGGAGTTTTGGTTCCTTGCCACTGTTGCCTTGGCTTTTGGCTTGCTTAGTTAGGGACATTTAATATTCAACAATATTATTGATTTGCCTTACTTAAGGTGAAAGATGACGCAATTTTCTCCTAGAAACAAACTTTGTTGTATTATTTTCATGTTATCACTGTGCTGCTTTGATACAATCTGTATTGTAAAAAGTGCTATATAAATAAAGGTGACTTAACTAATTAACTTATTGTAAATTGTATCAGTGATCGTCAATTTTACATATTTTTTTAAATCAAATGTATTTTACAAATTAATGTTCTAGTAGTAATTCATTATTTGGTACTGCTGCAGTTTTTAAAACACCACTTTAGTTGGCTGAACTTATTGGGTGTAGTTTAGAAAACTAATCTTTAGTTGACTGAACTTATTGGGTGTAGTTTAGAAAACTTAACTTTAGTTGACTGAACTTATTGTGTGTAGTTTAGAAAACTAATCTTTAGTTTGCTGAACTTATTGGATGTAGTTTAGAAAACTTAGCTTTAGTTGACTGAACTTAAATTCGAAGTTTACTTAACTAAATTAAATCAGTTCATTGTACTTTATAACTTGTCAGGTAAACTTATCCAAATTTGTCAGGTACACTTTTATAAATAAGTTAGTAAAACTCAAAAAAATCCATGCAAAAAGATAACAAAAAATAATGAGTTAAGTCAACAAAAGATTTTTTTACAGTGTGGCATCACGTTTTTACGTGTGGGCAACGTAGCTGCGAGAGGTCGCTGATTGACAAGTGGGTTGCCCTATCACAGAGGCACAGAGGTCAGCAGATTGACAACTGAGTGAGGGGTGGGGTGTCCGCTCTCTCCGCCACCATACTGTACAACCTCAAAGGTAGGTAATGAATACACGTACTGATATGAACATATGCTTACGGAACCTGAATAATAAAGTTAGTTAGCGCTGTCTAAGCCATCATTCATTAATTATTTATCACCATTAATTTATAGGAATGTATCTAATGACATAGGGGTTTATCCAGCATTATTATTAGCCACCGCATTTAACGTTAGCTGCAGTTGGCAGCAATGTGCTAAGTTAACCGAGGTCAGAATTATATAAGTTGAAAACTTTATTGACTCCAATACCTAGATGAAAACAGAAATCAACTATGGAGTATGGGTTATTGTTGCATAAAAGTCATATATGGATATTTTTTCCGTGGTCGGATAATTTCATACGTCTATCATTAAATCGCACTCCCACCCATAGACTGTAAAAAATAGCTCCCACCACACACTCATACTACATATCCCACAATGCACTGCGACAGCTGACACACAGGTCTGGCGGCTCAAGGGCAGAAATGTATAGTCATTTAAACGCAAAATAAATTATATCGATATTAACAATATCTCGTGCTGTATCGCGTGTGAAAATATGAAACACACATGGAGTGTTGTCTGACATTACTGATAATACTGAAGTAGGCCAAATTACAAACATTTGCAATGTAACACTTAAATAATGCAGTGCCTTTGTCACTTTGGTTGTCATTAAATGTTGTCATTAAATGTTGATTGTTTTATATTCTAGTTTTAAGATGCCAAGAGGGTCAACAATAACAACCTGCGTGAGTTGCAAAGCAGCTATTGGTGTGGCCACCAAGACCTGCAAATATTGCCAGTCTGTACTGCCAAGAAAGCAAAGACTGGCAAAAAAACTCCAGAAATTTGAGGCCAGAAAGGAGACGTGGTTGAAAAACAAAAACAAAAACCAAACCACCTCTCATGTTATTGATGAGGCATCTGTCTTGATATGTGTTTAACGTCTGTAGTTATTATTATTTACATAATTACAGCCCACAATGCTTCAGACATTTATAATTGCTTATATTTCTGTATAAATTATATAATATATATCTTTATTTTTAGGTCGAAAAGTTAAACAGATTGGGGTACAAGGCCATAGTCTTCATTGGAAAGAAAACAAAGAAGCAGAAAACCTGGTCCGCGCAAGTCCTCCAGCCAAAATGGCAGCTGTCCGACCATTCTGAAAAATGCCTTGACAGGATGAAGGCTCTCTATGAAGTGTTAATTAATAGTAAGTGTGTGCGATTATTTAAAATCTTACTCCAGTCAACATAAAAATAAATGTGGCACAGACACAGCAATTACAGTTGGGAATTGTCTTGGTAGCGCTGCTACAGGGCAAACCACAGTGGAACAAAAATAGCTATTCACCTGTTCATCAAATTTGATCTTTGCTTTATCCAATAGGTTTTTCGGTAAAACTTTAGAATAATGGTCCGTCATTAATAAGTAACTATGCAGGAACTACTAGTGATCTGGACCATTATTTTAAAGTGAAAAGCATCTTTTTTTACTTTAAAATAATGGTCCAGATCACTAGTAGTCCTTGAAGACTGACTAGGTAACCCTTGAGTATTTAGCGATGCATTTTATGACCACGTTGAGAGTAAAAAAAAGACAATTGCTAACGTCTCAGACACGTTAATGTTGTGATTAGTAATTAATTTAATTAGTAATTCTTTATAATTTGTCATAATTACCTATTAGTTCTTAATTATGCGAATCTCATTAAGTAATTATTGATTATCTAATAATGAACTATCTCCTAAATTTGATATTACTTACTGATTAGTTAAGCTTGTTTCTATATTAATTAATTGTAGTAGCTGAAGTGTTAATGTAGTAATACTCATTAGTCCTGCATTACTTCCTGCATAGTTACTTATTAATGACAGACCATTATTATAAAGTGTTTTTCTTTTAGAGCTGCGACAATTAATTGATATTTGAGATTATTAATCAATTATACAATTAATCACCAACGATTTTGATAATTTTTTAATAAAAAATGCTCTGCTTTCAGAGTCTTACATTTGTATGTATATATATATATATATATATATATATATATATATATATATATTCATACATCATCTTTTAGATTATGAAAATAACCGTTGTTTGCAGACTTAGTTTCTTTTACTAGTCAGTGAGCCACATAGCTCACTGATTGTCTGCCATACATAGCAAAATAGTCAACAGCAAGATGCATTGCTCAATTCAACTTCAAAAAACTATAAACACATATCTCCACTTCACATGGGGTAATGAGATCCTACAATTTGCACCAGAGTACAAAATCAGCCTCGCCTCAGTTCTATAGAGAGCATAGAGTCCATAGGGCAGCATTTATAGACAGAAGAATACAAAAGACAAATGTACTGGATGTTTCCTTATGGAGCACAGTCACTGCTAGAAAAAAAAGGGTACATTTGTTCTTATTACAGGAGGTGAATAATTTCCTCTTTTTGTACCATTTGTACTGCTAACCAGCAGTCCACCACAAGTCCTCCTCCCATCCGGTCCCTCATCCAGCCCACCACCAGTCCTCCTCCCATCCAGTCCCTCATCCAGCCCACCACCAGTCCTCCTCCCATCCAGCCCACCACCAGTCCTCCTCCCATCCAGTCCCTCATCCAGCCCACCACCAGTCCTCCTCCCATCCAGCCCACCACCAGTCCTCCTCCCATCCAGTCCCTCATCCAGTCCACCACCAGTCCTCCTCCCATCCAGCCCACCACCAGTCCTCCTCCCATCCAGTCCCTCATCCAGTCCACCACCAGTCCTCCTCCCATCCAGTCCACCACCAGTCCTCCTCCCATCAAGTCCCTCATCCAGCCCACCACCAGTCCTCCTCCCATCCAGTCCCTCATCCAGTCCACCACCAGTCCTCCTCCCATCCAGTCCCTCATCCAGCCCACCACCAGTCCTCCTCCCATCCAGTCCCTCATCCAGTCCACCACCAGTCCTCCTCCCATCCAGTCCCTCATCCAGCCCACCACCAGTCCTCCTCCCATCCAGCCCATCACCAGTCCTCCTCCCATCCAGCCCACCACCAGTCCTCCTCCCATCCAGTCCCTCATCCAGTCCACCACCAGTCCTCCTCCCATCCAGCCCACCACCAGTCCTCCTCCCATCCAGTCCCTCATCCAGTCCACCACCAGTCCTCCTCCCATCCAGTCCACCACCAGTCCTCCTCCCATCCAGTCCCTCATCCAGCCCACCACCAGTCCTCCTCCCATCCAGTCCCTCATCCAGTCCACCACCAGTCCTCCTCCCATCCAGTCCCTCATCCAGCCCACCACCAGTCCTCCTCCCATCCAGTCCCTCATCCAGTCCACCACCAGTCCTCCTCCCATCCAGTCCCTCATCCAGCCCACCACCAGTCCTCCTCCCATCCAGCCCACCACCAGTCCTCCTCCCATCCAGTCCCTCATCCAGTCCACCACCAGTCCTCCTCCCATCCAGCCCACCACCAGTCCTCCTCCCATCCAGTCCCTCATCCAGTCCACCACCAGTCCTCCTCCCATCCAGTCCCTCATCCAGCCCACCACCAGTCCTCCTCCCATCCAGCCCACCACCAGTCCTCCTCCCATCCAGTCCCTCATCCAGTCCACCACCAGTCCTCCTCCCATCCAGCCCACCACCAGTCCTCCTCCCATCCAGTCCCTCATCCAGTCCACCACCAGTCCTCCTCCCATCCAGCCCACCACCAGTCCTCCTCCCATCCAGTCCCTCATCCAGTCCACCACCAGTCCTCCTCCCATCCAGTCCCTCATCCAGCCCACCACCAGTCCTCCTCCCATCCAGCCCACCACCAGTCCTCCTCCCATCCAGTCCCTCATCCAGTCCACCACCAGTCCTCCTCCCATCCAGCCCACCACCAGTCCTCCTTCCATCCAGTCCCTCATCCAGTCCACCACCAGTCCTCCTCCCATCCAGCCCACCACCAGTCCTCCTCCCATCCAGTCCCTCATCCAGCCCACCACCAGTCCTCCTCCCATCCAGTCCCTCATCCAGCCCACCACCGGTCCTCCGGTCCTGTAATATGTAGGTCTGGATAACTTGCCTTTCAAATATTACTTAAAGGGAAATATAACGTTTCAAAATTCTGACAGGATGATGGACAGATGTTGAAGCAAAAACTTTTGGCAAGTGAATTACTGAATAAATTGCTTTCTAGATTCATGCTAAGCTAAAGCCACAAATGGGGTCTCCAGACTCAGAGAACGGCTGGATGAACAGGGGAAAGGTAAAACTCAATTGTTTAACTCGAGGGGAGGTGCAAAAGGAGCACATTTGCCCAAATTAAGGTTCCTTTAATGTTTACCAATAACCATAATAAATAACAAAAAGACCAACTGTGTTTTCTGTTTTCTGACTTTGCTTCAGATGGGCAGGGCATTGCCATAAGACTGTCCAAACAGGTGGCCAACTCCAATAGAAGACTAAAACAAGCAATCAAAGAATACAACAGCATACAATGGCCACCACAGAGGAGCATCTTCCCTGCAACGATGCATTTTGAGGAAGCATGTGATCCCTCTTGGCCCGTCTACTTCTGTCTTGATGAAGCTGTGAGTATAGTTACGTAACCATAAACCACCCAGGAACCATATTGCATATAGAAACCATCTAAATAATTTTAGAGATCACTTGGTAAATGGCATAGTTCTCTGGGTTGTTAAGTTGTGATTGTTATTGTCTTGCCCTTTCAAGATTGAAGAAGATGAAGTCCCAAGGAGTCTGAAAAGACGAGGGATTGATGCCTTGCACATGAAGACACGGGCAGCTGAGGAAAAACTCCTGGTTTACCAGGAAATGAGAAATGTAACTGATCACCTCCATCAGCAGCACACCTTTCTGTGCTCTGCCATCGATGACACAGAGCAGCCTGGTGCAAAAGCTGCTCTCATCCAACGTCTCAGAGAGCTGGAAAGAAAGATACATGAAACCACTGTGAAGTTTAATCAGCATGTACCAGACATTGTTCCCTCAACTTGTGGTTACATCACCACAGACAACTCCTGCCTGTCTCAGGACCACCAGACATTAAGTACACAGACACTGGTGTATAATGACGATGTTGGTGCTAGTGATTGTGATTGTGATGAAGACAATGAAAATGACAATGATGATGATGACAGCAATTAGGCTGACTGTGGTTTCCTTTTTTCTTTTCTTCAGTACCAATCTAGATATACATTTCAGATGTAATTGATCCTCTATCGCTGTTCATTGTTATCAAATCAAATCAAATTTTATTCATACTAAGTAAGTAATGCAAAGTGCCTCACAGAGGTTAAAAACAAATTGTTCATATTGTAATGGCAATAAAAGGTCCATGTACGTGGACCCATGAATTGTTCTGTTTCTCTGCACAGCCAGACAGTGGTATTGGGAGTATTGTAGGCATTGTAATGTAATTTTTATGTATATTTCCGCAAATATGTGGCAGAGGATATTAATATTTTACTGACTATTCACACTCCATGGTTTGTAAGATTTGTTATTATGGTTTTAATAATTTCATTACAATTGGCTTTGGTGTCCGTGTCTGTTCTGTCATAACATAGGACCCAGGTTGTGACAAATGATATCCAATAAAGCACGTCAATATTTTGGCCTGGTTTTAATGTCACAATAGCGACTTGAAATCTGGATACACACTAATCTACAGGGACATTGGAAAAACTGTATTGTGCTCGTCAAATAATTACTATAAAAACAAGAATATGGAGTTGATCTTAATAGACCTAATAGATCATTAAACCCTACTTTACTTAAACTTTAATCAAACCAGATTTCAACTGATGCATTGCATAAAAACCCCAGCTGGGCATTATTTGATTATGCACAGGCAAATATTTAATTTCAGAAATCAAAGCTTAATGAAATAAAGTGAGTGAACTATTTTTTCCCCTTTTGTGTTAGCGTAATTTATAACTTGTAATCTAACCTTTTTCTGACCCATATACAGTGTGTACAGAAAGTATTCAGACCCCTTTAAATTTTTCAGTTTCATTTTGCTAAAATCAAAAAAGTTAATTGTATTTCTCATTATACACTCAGCACCCCATCTTGACAGAAAAAAAACTTTGAATTTATTAAAAAAATATTGCCATATTTTGAGTTAGTTTCTGCATAAAAATAAGTTTTGATTACATTTCTAGTGAGAAATATATATTTTATTTTCATAATATTCACTCAATGAATGTACATAATCACTCACTTGCTCGTTGTTGCGAAGATTTTTTTAGATATTGCCAGAATAATGTGAAACTGAAACGTTTTGGTTGAGTCACGTGACTTCAAGAAGGATGGGGAGTGGGTAGTTGTTAGAGTATCTGGATCAAGTTCACAGTAGCTGGCGGTAATGCGCTATCTATCTATCTATCTATCTATCTATCTATCTATCTATCTATCTATCTATCTATCTATCTATCTATCTATCTATCTATCTATCTATGTGTGAAGGAGAGAGATGAGCTGTCAAGCTTTTACAAACACAGCATGTGTTCTCTGGTTTGCTACAAAGTGGGAGTCTTTCAGGCTTTTAATTTTTTTTTAATATACTGTATAACAACATAAACAGCTTATGGAACAAAACAATGGGATTGAACATTTCCTTAATTCTTGGTGTTCTCCTCCGTCACCCACTGTGTCAGCCAAGTTTTCCCACTGTAATTAAAAGAGATTGTTATTAATTTAGGTCATTACATCAGCCATGAATTAAATTCAAAACAAACATGACAAGGTTAAGGGCAATGAGGAACAGCAAGCAACCCCTTCATTCAGTAGGTTTATAAACTTACAGTAACCTGATAACAGTCAATTGCCTGCCTATGGTAATATTTTGGTTAAGGTTTGAATATGCATTACCTACGGTGTAGCCATTTATTTGAAATCATATACCTCTGCTCTGAAGGTATCCACTGTAAAAGACCTCTGCAATTTGCTGCACAATAATAGTCTTGAAAATGTAGTCATGAAAGACCTCTCAAGTCTTTGGACTTTTGTAAATGCCTTTAACCAATGTGTGTTACTTTAGTATCCCAATGTCAACATCTAATCAAAATGCAATGTAAAGAAAAAGGAAATCCTTCCTCAGAATAAATTGGTGATTATGCCCAACATATGTCTCTCCATTATGGCAGTCAGGTTTATCTGCCTTAAGCACCACATAACTGATAAAATACACAAACACTGTAAAACTTTAACTAAAAGCTCATTGCCAAAAATTGTCCGCCCTCTTATGGGCCTGATGTGATAGCACATTTTGAAAAGTGAAACTCAGTCTCAGTTAGTTTTTTTTTCATAGTAGATCTCCGTTCCCTTGCGCTGTTTAGCGTGTATGTTTAACCTTTAGGCAGCATGCAACATATCATTATTTAGTATCATTATTCATATCATAATCCATCCAGTTAATCTCATGGTACCCACATGCACCAAATTATAATTCATTTAGATTTGAGCAAGAGCTGTGCACAAAATAAATTAAAGGCAAGCCACATATAGATGTCTATCCCAAATACAACCCGTTCAGTTAAGTGGCTGAAGCAATTATGGATGTTAAATGGACTTGCACTTATATAGTGCTTTTATAATTTTTTGGGACCACTCAAAGTACTTTTACAATGTTCATCACTACCACCCTTTTACACACACATTCATACAACACTGTTTGCAGACAGGCTTTGGAGATTGGATTCCCACGTATTCACACACCCAATGACACACTGGGGGAAAGTGTGGGTTTAGTGTCTTGCCCAAGGACACTTCGACACACTGAGCCACAGCCGCCCACAAACACAAGCCAAGGCTATTACTTTAAGTTTTGAAGTACTAAGAATGAGGCTACTCCAATCAAAACTATGATAAATTGTACATACCAGAGTGAACAGGGCTCTTCACTGGGTAGTAAGGTTCCCCTTCTAGGATGGATCCCATGGTTACATTCTGAAAGAGCAAAAAAAGTACATGAGTTTGACCTCATACATCCTCATCAATGTATTAAAAAAATGATTTTCACAGGCAACACATGATATATTTATGACTTAAGTATATGACTTAAGTATATCTGGCTAAGGCAAAAGAATCACTGTATTTGAAATCTGATTTGAAATGGTGAAATGTTAATCTAGGAAAGCTTAATAACCTAATTCACTGGCCAAAAGTTTTTGCTTCAACATCTGTCCATCATCCTGTCAGAATTTTGAAACGTTATATTTCCCTTTAAGTAATATTTGAAAGGCAAGTTATTCAGACCTACATATTACAGGACCGGAGGACCGGTGGTGGGCTGGATGAGGGACTGGATGGGAGGAGGACTGCTGGTGGGCTGGATGAGGGACTGGATGGGAGGAGGACTGGTGGTGGGCTGGATGAGGGACTGGATGGGAGGAGGACTGGTGGTGGACTGGATGAGGGACTGGATGGGAGGAGGACTGGTGGTGGGCTGGATGGGAGGAGGACTGGTGGTGGACTGGATGAGGGACTGGATGGGAGGAGGACTGGTGGTGGGCTGGATGGGAGGAGGACTGGTGGTGGACTGGATGAGGGACTGGATGGGAGGAGGACTGGTGGTGGGCTGGATGGGAGGAGGACTGGTGGTGGGCTGGATGAGGGACTGGATGGGAGGAGGACTGGTGGTGGACTGGATGAGGGACTGGATGGGAGGAGGACTGGTGGTGGGCTGGATGGGAGGAGGACTGGTGGTGGACTGGATGAGGGACTGGATGGGAGGAGGACTGGTGGTGGGCTGGATGGGAGGAGGACTGGTGGTGGACTGGATGAGGGACTGGATGGGAGGAGGACTGGTGGTGGGCTGGATGGGAGGAGGACTGGTGGTGGGCTGGATGAGGGACTGGATGGGAGGAGGACTGGTGGTGGACTGGATGGGAGGAGGACTGGTGGTGGACTGGATGAGGGACTGGATGGGAGGAGGACTGGTGGTGGGCTGGATGAGGGACTGGATGGGAGGAGGACTGGTGGTGGACTGGATGAGGGACTGGATGGGAGGAGGACTGGTGGTGGGCTGGATGAGGGACTGGATGGGAGGAGGACTGGTGGTGGACTGGATGGCAGGAGGACTGGTGGTGGACTGGATGAGGGACTGGATGGGAGGAGGACTGGTGGTGGGCTGGATGGGAGGAGGACTGGTGGTGGACTGGATGAAGGACTGGATGGGAGGAGGACTGGTGGTGGGCTGGATGGGAGGAGGACTGGTGGTGGGCTGGATGGGAGGAGGACTGGTGGTGGGCTGGATGAGGGACTGGATGGGAGGAGGACTGGTGGTGGACTGGATGGGAGGAGGACTGGTGGTGGACTGGATGAGGGACTGGATGGGAGGAGGACTGGTGGTGGGCTGGATGAGGGACTGGATGGGAGGAGGACTGGTGGTGGACTGGATGAGGGACTGGATGGGAGGAGGACTGGTGGTGGGCTGGATGAGGGACTGGATGGGAGGAGGACTGGTGGTGGACTGGATGGGAGGAGGACTGGTGGTGGACTGGATGAGGGACTGGATGGGAGGAGGACTGGTGGTGGGCTGGATGGGAGGAGGACTGGTGGTGGACTGGATGAGGGACTGGATGGGAGGAGGACTGGTGGTGGGCTGGATGGGAGGAGGACTGGTGGTGGGCTGGATGGGAGGAGGACTGGTGGTGGGCTGGATGAGGGACTGGATGGGAGGAGGACTGGTGGTGGGCTGGATGGGAGGAGGACTGGTGGTGGGCTGGATGAGGGACTGGATGGGAGGAGGACTGGTGGTGGGCTGGATGAGGGACCGGATGGGAGGAGGACTTGTGGTGGACTGCTGGTTAGCAGTACAAATGGTACAAAAAGAGGAAATTATTCACCTCCTGTAATAAGAACAAATGTACCCTTTTTTTTCTAGCAGTGACTGTGCTCCATAAGGAAACATCCAGTACATTTGTCTTTTGTATTCTTCTGTCTATAAATGCTGCCCTATGGACTCTATGCTCTCTATAGAACTGAGGCGAGGCTGATTTTGTACTCTGGTGCAAATTGTAGGATCTCATTACCCCATGTGAAGTGGAGATATGTGTTTATAGTTTTTTGAAGTTGAATTGAGCAATGCATCTTGCTGTTGACTATTTTGCTATGTATGGCAGACAATCAGTGAGCTATGTGGCTCACTGACTAGTAAAAGAAACTAAGTCTGCAAACAACGGTTATTTTCATAATCTAAAAGATGATGTATGAATATATATATATATATATATATATATATATATATATATATATATACATACAAATGTAAGACTCTGAAAGCAGAGCATTTTTTATTAAAAAATTATCAAAATCGTTGGTGATTAATTGTATAATTGATTAATAATCTCAAATATCAATTAATTGTCGCAGCTCTAAAAGAAAAACACTTTATAATAATGGTCTGTCATTAATAAGTAACTATGCAGGAAGTAATGCAGGACTAATGAGTATTACTACATTAACACTTCAGCTACTACAATTAATTAATATAGAAACAAGCTTAACTAATCAGTAAGTAATATCAAATTTAGGAGATAGTTCATTATTAGATAATCAATAATTACTTAATGAGATTCGCATAATTAAGAACTAATAGGTAATTATGACAAATTATAAAGAATTACTAATTAAATTAATTACTAATCACAACATTAACGTGTCTGAGACGTTAGCAATTGTCTTTTTTTTACTCTCAACGTGGTCATAAAATGCATCGCTAAATACTCAAGGGTTACCTAGTCAGTCTTCAAGGACTACTAGTGATCTGGACCATTATTTTAAAGTAAAAAAAGATGCTTTTCACTTTAAAATAATGGTCCAGATCACTAGTAGTTCCTGCATAGTTACTTATTAATGACGGACCATTATTCTAAAGTTTTACCGAAAAACCTATTGGATAAAGCAAAGATCAAATTTGATGAACAGGTGAATAGCTATTTTTGTTCCACTGTGGTTTGCCCTGTAGCAGCGCTACCAAGACAATTCCCAACTGTAATTGCTGTGTCTGTGCCACATTTATTTTTATGTTGACTGGAGTAAGATTTTAAATAATCGCACACACTTACTATTAATTAACACTTCATAGAGAGCCTTCATCCTGTCAAGGCATTTTTCAGAATGGTCGGACAGCTGCCATTTTGGCTGGAGGACTTGCGCGGACCAGGTTTTCTGCTTCTTTGTTTTCTTTCCAATGAAGACTATGGCCTTGTACCCCAATCTGTTTAACTTTTCGACCTAAAAATAAAGATATATATTATATAATTTATACAGAAATATAAGCAATTATAAATGTCTGAAGCATTGTGGGCTGTAATTATGTAAATAATAATAACTACAGACGTTAAACACATATCAAGACAGATGCCTCATCAATAACATGAGAGGTGGTTTGGTTTTTGTTTTTGTTTTTCAACCACGTCTCCTTTCTGGCCTCAAATTTCTGGAGTTTTTTTGCCAGTCTTTGCTTTCTTGGCAGTACAGACTGGCAATATTTGCAGGTCTTGGTGGCCACACCAATAGCTGCTTTGCAACTCACGCAGGTTGTTATTGTTGACCCTCTTGGCATCTTAAAACTAGAATATAAAACAATCAACATTTAATGACAACATTTAATGACAACCAAAGTGACAAAGGCACTGCATTATTTAAGTGTTACATTGCAAATGTTTGTAATTTGGCCTACTTCAGTATTATCAGTAATGTCAGACAACACTCCATGTGTGTTTCATATTTTCACACGCGATACAGCACGAGATATTGTTAATATCGATATAATTTATTTTGCGTTTAAATGACTATACATTTCTGCCCTTGAGCCGCCAGACCTGTGTGTCAGCTGTCGCAGTGCATTGTGGGATATGTAGTATGAGTGTGTGGTGGGAGCTATTTTTTACAGTCTATGGGTGGGAGTGCGATTTAATGATAGACGTATGAAATTATCCGACCACGGAAAAAATATCCATATATGACTTTTATGCAACAATAACCCATACTCCATAGTTGATTTCTGTTTTCATCTAGGTATTGGAGTCAATAAAGTTTTCAACTTATATAATTCTGACCTCGGTTAACTTAGCACATTGCTGCCAACTGCAGCTAACGTTAAATGCGGTGGCTAATAATAATGCTGGATAAACCCCTATGTCATTAGATACATTCCTATAAATTAATGGTGATAAATAATTAATGAATGATGGCTTAGACAGCGCTAACTAACTTTATTATTCAGGTTCCGTAAGCATATGTTCATATCAGTACGTGTATTCATTACCTACCTTTGAGGTTGTACAGTATGGTGGCGGAGAGAGCGGACACCCCACCCCTCACTCAGTTGTCAATCTGCTGACCTCTGTGCCTCTGTGATAGGGCAACCCACTTGTCAATCAGCGACCTCTCGCAGCTACGTTGCCCACACGTAAAAACGTGATGCCACTTTTGTGACACTGTTTATATCAAAAGAAAAATTATACGATTAATTATTTTTTCAACCTCAGACTCATTGGTCTTGGCTCATTTTCTGTGAAGAATATATTTCAGAACACATTTTTAATGACCACACACTGTACAGCCCCCACCCCCCATTTATATTACACGAACGATGTTCGGGACCACTCCTCCTCCTGTCAGGGCCTGCTGTTATTGTGTGTGTGTGTGTGTGTGTGTGTGTGTGTGTGTGTGTGTGTGTGTGTGTGTGTGTGTCTTGTATATGGTTTATGAGGGCACAAATGTGTATAAAGACATGGGTATTTATAAACCAAAGACACTGTGTCCTCATAAACCAAATGACTTACAAACATACTAAATGGTGTTTTTTGAAATTTTTATGCCAGGATGACCTAAGTTAGTTAGTTAGTTAGAAGTTAGAAAACTTTATTAATCCCTGTGAGGGGAAATTCGTTCGCCACCATTGCACATTACAGACAAATAAAACATTTCAACACATACAAAAAAAACCTAACTGCATTCGGATTAAAAGACCTTCTAAATCGCTCTGTAGAACACCGAGGCATTACTAATCTTCCACTAAATGAACTTTTTAATCCACTTAAAATACAATGTAGTGGATGACCTTTGTAACACATAATTTTTTTTAATTTTGACCTTGTTCTCTTCTCCACAGTAACCTCAAGTGAATCAGGATTTAGGCCAATAACCGATCCAGCTTTTCTAATCAATTTATTGATCCTATTCTTATCATCTACAGTGATACTGCATCCCCAACAGAGGATTGCATAAAACAAAACAATAGCCATGATTCCCTGATAAAAAAACATAAAGAAAACACATTCATTCAAATCATTTATATCTGCCACAACAAATAGGCTACACAATACATTTAAAAGTTATAGTTAGATTTTAGTAGACAAAAACGTGTGTGCAGTGCTTTATTGGATATTTTTGTTATTCAGCCAGTGTTCGTGGGTCTGGTGGACCCGCTGCATTTTGGGGTTTATAATTCAACATAATATAAAAATGTATGTTAAAATACTCAACAGATGTTTATTTTATCCCAGTTACAAGCAATATAAACAGCATATATGGTTAATATTTTCTCTTTACCTTTGTTAGATCACATTTAAGAATTGCAACCTTGTGTGGGAATGGCAGGGGTAGAAACAAAACTCACTTTTGCACTCACACTCTCTCACATTTACACACAATCTCTCTCTCACACACGCACACCCTCACGCACACCCTCACGCACACACACACACACACACACACACACACACACACACACACACACACACACACACACACACACACACACACACACACACCTGAAGCCCTCAAAGTGCTTTCTGAACCTAAGCCTGTCATAGGGCACATGTCCAAAATGTGAAAAAATTAAAACTTTGTCATATAGCTAAACCAAATACATCACTGGAAAGGTCTTGACCTGGAGAGTAACATATATCAATTTGAAGGTTCTATAGTATTACTGCTTTGAGATATTGACCTCTGAACCTTAACCTCAGGGCATATTTGAAGGCTTATAATTATGGAACAAAAAGGGTTACGGACATGAGACCAACTATTAGAGAAAGGTGTTTACATGGGTTATAAGTTGAGTAGTCATAGTCACCAAGGGGTGGGGGGGGGGGGACTATGGTGTGAAAATAAAAAATCCCCCTTTGAACAAGACAATATTTAAAGTCTGATGCCAAAAATGTGTTTAACATCCCCTCAAACCCCTGGAATGCCACCAATTAAGTATTTATAACTTCCAATTTTAGGGAAAACCCTGTTTTTTTTTTAAAAAACTACAACTCCCTAGACCCCTCTTTAGTACTTGTGTTGACATCAGCACCCCAGTTGTAGTTCCACCGTTTTAGGGTCGTGCTAGGGTTGTGAAAACATGTATCTACCCAATATATCAAATATCACACACTGTCTAATAAATAATTATACTACATGTATATGATCTATGCTAAGAAAAGACAAAAATGTTTGCTTAATGGCTATATTTTAACTAAAACAGGAGACCAGCGCGCCAACTGCTCTGCTCACGTGACGCAAAGCGGACTGAGTGTCCTCATCTCCATAGTAACGGCCCATGTTGCTACTTCCGCTATGAAAAATGTAAAAAAAAAAAAAAAAAAAAAAAAAAAAACACACACAGACACACACACACACAAATACATTTGTTTTTCATAACTGAAGGCGTGATTTTTAAAAACGTCATATTTGACGTCAGTCTACTGTGGTGCTGCGTTATAAAACACATTATCTTTAAGACAAGAGATATTTAATTGTCCGCCGTTTTTGTTTTCCCGACAGGAACCTCGAGTCACATGATTGAGACAGAACATAGGCAAAAATGTAACAATCACACAGTTTGAGAAAGAAGTTACATTTCCCCTCCTACACTATCTTTTTAGCATCGGGCTTGACAGCTGTTCTCATGAATATGAATATACATTCTCATGAATATGAAGCCTAAAATATCGTTTTCGCCCTAGTGGCTTGCTATCGTACAGGTGATATGATTAAGTAAGTTAACACTGACAAAGGCTAAAAAATAACATACATTTTAAAGGCAAATTGATGTATGAATAATAATAAATTACTTATAATAATAATAATAATATAATAATATAATTCTTGTATAATTGTAATAATTGTTCACAGATATTATATTGAATTGAGAGAGAGAGTGTGTGAGAGAGAGAGAGAGAATTAATATTCTAACATGTGGAAACATAAGTTGGAATAGCGGAATACCTGTACCCCCCACCCACCCCCACCCCCCCACACACATTGTTGTACATCTATCTTCATGAGGACATTCATTGACACAATGTCCAGCCGCTTACCTTAACCTTAACTAAGTACCTAGCCCAAACCCGAACCCTAATCTTACCCATCAAAACTAAGTGCTTAACCTTAACCCTAATCTTACCCATCACAACTTTCAAGATTAGAATTACTGTCGCGGGGTTTTGGAGTTAGTGATTGATGTGTGGTAATAAAATGGAGAAGGGTTCAAACTGCTATCGTTTATTATTTCTGTTAGTATTATGTGAAACCTGTACGAACGTTTGGTTACATTAAAGATGATTAAAACCATATTAAAGTTAAAATCTATAAATATATTTTAAGTTCTCCTCTTAGGTTATTAACTATTAGTAGTATTACTTTAAGTAGACAATTATTAGGCCTATTGGTAGTCAATTTGTTCAACATTGAATCTAATATTACACAAAACGGAAGCAATGCCAACTAGGTGGCTTCAGTGATAGCAATGTCCATAAACCATTTAAAACATTTTTTTAAAAATTGTAGTGTTCAACTGTATACCAAAGTTTCCACAAATATCACAAACCAGCTTTTCAATATAATTTTTGCCAAGCATCTCCCAGTGACAGCAAGACTCTTAAACATGTAAAGTTATGATGAAGGTTAGGTCCTTGATAAAACTCAGCCCTACTGAACAAATGATGAAACATATATATATATATATATATATATATATATATATATATATATATATAAAAAAGTAGACTCAATTCAGAACAATATAACTTTATTGGTCCCTTTATTTTTGTGTGTGTGTGGATGGGTTGGGGCCATCAACACAGTAAAACTACTCAAACAAGTTATCTTCAGGGTGTTTGCATGGTGTTTTGACAGTGAAGGCACATGTTTTTTTTAAAGCTACATGCCGTATGTGACCATGATTGGCACACTGTGCACTGGGACCATGAACGCCACTTCTTTTTAGCATTTTTCATCTTGTCATCAAAATGGACACGGCAGATACAGCACAAATTGCCTCCATCTACCAAAGGAAAACCACAAATAACCAGTTAGTTGAAATCATACTCATCACAAACATCTCAAAGGCAGCTTGTTCATTTTTAACTGTTGCCAAAGGAATATGTGGGTATTGCACATCAATTAATCTCAGATCTTGCTGGTAATCAATCAAGATAAAAGCAGGTTTTCCTGGGTTCAATTTCAGAAAGCGGCTTTAGTATTTCGGGTTATGCACCCTGAAATAAGGAAAACTCATGACACAGTTCTTCAGCTTCTTCCAGAGCTTAACATTGTTGCAGGTTTATGATTACTAATCGTAATGTCATAACTGATACTGAAAAATTTGTTTTGTAAAAGAATATCCTAGGCAACATCCTTTGCACTCTCAATATATTTATACGTTACAGAGATTGGAATAAGGCTGTTAATTTCTTCTGTAAATTCTGCCTGGAATCTGCCCCTTGAAAGACTTAAAAGTAAATCTAGTTAAATGCTGTTTCATCCTAAAAGGATTGGAGACCAATTTGTCACAGTCTAGTGTTTTTTTTTTTTTCCTTTTTAAAAGGTCTTAGTCCATGCTTCTGTTTCCATATCTATTCTTAATGTAGTATTGTAATCTGTTGAAACTGCCTCTTTTTGTAGATTCATAGATTATATAGATTCACTGCTAGTCTTGGCCAGGTCTATTACGAGGAAGAGCTCATTTGTCTCAATGGGACTGACTGTTAAATACAAATAAACACAATGTGGAAAGATACAGTACCTTTATCTGCAGTCATCACAATGGCTACAGTAGTGGCTGTTTCTAAGGACCCTTCCATCTGCTGTACACCTAAAGTACATAAAACACAACAACAACTTAATTACAAATTCATAATTCAACTTGTCAGCATTAATACTGTCAATAGTTAATTAGTAAATCATTGATTAAAAATACAGTTCCATTATTTGCATATAAATTCAATTCAGTCAATTCAAAGGGTAAAATTATCAGAATATCAACCTTATATATACTGTTTATTGTCACCTGGATAAATACTGTATTTATAAATTGTAATTTTCAAACAAGTGAGCTTTTCTCTTTGTGTCAAATGTCAATGGCAGACTTCTCAGAACAATAGGCCTTTATCACACTTCCTGCTTCCGGAACGCGGAGTAGGGATAAAGAACTTACGGTCAATAGTATTTCTCTATAAGGATTTAAATATTCAGCCTTAATGTCTAAACCATCCCAGGTAGCCTGACTACAAGCTATGAAGTTGTGAAACGAAGGTTTCTGCTCACTATCAGTTAGTATGAAATCGATCTTGTTTTAAGAAAAACAGGTTTTATCCGCAATCTTATGGAAAAAAAGTACACTACCCACAATGCTAAGCGTAGCAGGAACATCTGCTGATTGGTCCAACTTGCTGTTACCATGGAAACGTTTACCTTACTGACGAACCAGGAACTGTCAGAGCGAGGCAGCCATAGATATCATATATAAACGCTAGATGTCTTATGGCGCAGTCACTTCCGGCATCACCGTTCGGCCATCTTGTCTCAGTGCTCTGTGCATTAAGGTGAATGATCAGCATGCACACAAATCCTCATATCTCGCTGAAATATTGACAGATTTACAAACGGTTTGGTTTCTTACAAACGTTATTAACGTGGCTATAATTCCGAATGCTTGAACATGGAAGTTATAATTTTTCATATGTATGCAGTGTATGTATGCAGTGTCATAACTACATCTCTGACGTTTATAACAAACCAAACTGTTTGAAAATCGGTAGAAAATTGAGCAAGTTATGGTTTAAAAGTATTTGCACCATGTTACGAGTGAGGAAGCGCACTGTGGCTAGATGGCCGCCACGTGCGGACGTCGACCTCCATTGGCCAGCAGCGCGCACGAGACATCTAGCCTTTATATATGATATCTATGGAGGCAGCGAGCTTGATACTTGATACTTTTGCCTTCTTGGCCGTTTTAAAAACTTTTTGTCGACTTGGTCCCAGACTTAAAACTCTTTATAAAATCAATTTGTAGGTCACGGTTTAGCTCTATAACAACAATGGCAGGCTACACACGCAGCTGTTGTAGTGTACCGGGTTGCTCTATATCAGGACGTAGACAGCCAAAACGTTATCTCAGCTTTCACGCTTTCCCGAAGGAGGAAACACTCCGCAAGTCTTGGGTTAGATTAATAAGTTTATTATTAGATTAACCACATCGTCATAGGTGACTTCAGGCAGGTTGCAGATAGACTTGGTCAGGCAGTAACTATCGGACTCCCCCATTGTAAAACGCTAACCGGAAGACTTGTATTCCCTACTAAAAGACGTACTTCCGGTCTTCAATTGTTGCGTGACATAGGCCTATTGTTTTAACTAAGTTCGAACTTAAGCAATACCAAAAACTGATTTGTAGCCTTTGGTAAAATGTCTAACAAATACAAAAAATACCATTTTCACACATGGCCTCTAAAATTTCCTCCACTGCCTTCGTCTGGATGCCATCTGCTGTGTTTGGTGATATGAAAACATTAAACCATCATACAAAGGTGAAAATTTAATCTTTTGATTTAATATTATTGAAATAATATATACCATGGTTAAATGTGCTGTGCAATGTCCAGTTACATATCTAGTAAACTATGCTCCTTAAGTTTAATGTTATACATTTATTTAAAGATAAAATAAAAACAACTCAGCGTACCTTCTGCATCCACATGCTCAGACATTCCCTCTGCCATGTCAGTGGGGTTGCATTGTGCTGCATCTGATGTATATTTTTTAGGAAAAAAAAAACAAAAAAACAATTGTGTAATATGAGCATAACAAATAATTAGACTTCCTTCATTACTGGAAAAAATAATAATCACACAGCAGTATCAATTAAGGAATATTATTTGCAGGAGTTATATGCATAGAATTTAATTAGCATGAAAAAAAAAAAATGAAAACCATTGACAAGGGCCAGTCACTAGTCACATTTAACTAAAAAGCTATAGATATTCTGGAGATGTGCCTTTTTAGAAATTATGTTGCATTATAATGACAAAAATAGAAATAGTGTCACATCCTTTACTAACTGTCAAAGACACATACATATTCTGTAACCAGAATCATTTTTAATTCAATTTTAGTTATATAGCGCCAATTCATAATAAAAATGATCTCAAAGCACTTTTCAAGCAGAGTAGGTCTAGACCATACTCTTTATAATATTATTAACAAAGACTCAACAATTCCACTACTGTAGGGGTTAACTAATGTTAAAGCTGCCGTCTGTAGGATTTTTTTTTTATCATATTCATTGAAACCGACACTATGCTCCAACAGAAAAACATAAATCAGCCGGTTATAGAAAAATAACCGCGCTTCCACCTCCACCTGGAGCCTGTTATTTGTTTAACAAAAATACACTGCTCCCGGTTCTTCTGGTCCAATCAGCGCAGGGTGAGAGTTGTCAATCACAGTTCATGCCCACGCCACAGATCCTCCCTCCCCTCTCGCGCACGTTACAATATCACTTGCACACGCCTGAAGTTTGCTGGTGTGTTGGATTGTACGAAGCATGATGGCGGAGAGAAAATCTATCTAGAGAATCTAAGCTCATGGGAGTGGGGGAGGGGCATGAGAGTTGTAAACATTCAAAAACAATTCTATGTTCGCTCAATCTTCCAGGGTTGCCGACTGCAGCTTTAACATGTAAACTTATCAATAAGAGCCCCATCTGATGATGCAGATGACCAAACTGATTGATCAATGTTGCCAGTGCGACTCGACCAGAATGTATCAGATTTGTAAGTTTGAGGCCCCGAGTTACTATCTTGAGGCCACGAGTAGTTACTATCTTGAGGCCACGAGTTAATATCTTGAGGCCACGAGTTAATATCTTGAGGCCACGAGTAGTTACTATCTTGAGGCCACGAGTTAATATCTTGAGGCCACGAGTTAATATCTTGAGGCCACGAGTAACTATCTTGAGGCCAAGAATTACTATCTTGAGGCCACAAGTTACTATCTTGAGGCCAAGAGTTACTATCTTGAGGCCACAAGTTACTATCTTGAGGCCACGAGTTAATATCTTGAGGCCACGAGTTAATACCTTGAGGCCACGAGTTACTATCTTGAGGCCACGAGTTACTATCTTGAAGCCACGAGTTACTATCTTGAGGCCACGAGTAGTTACTATCTTGAGGCCACGAGTTACTATCTTGAGGCCACGAGTTACTATCTTGAGGCCACGAGTTACTATCTTGAGGCCACAAGTTACTATCTTGAGGCCACAAGTTAATATCTTGAGGCCAAGAGTTACTATCTTGAGGCCACAAGTTACTATCTTAAGGCCACGAGTTACTATCTTGAGGCGACGAGTTACTATCTTGAGGCCACGAGTTACTATCTTGAGGCCACGAGTAGTTACTATCTTGAGGCCACGAGTTACTATCTTGAGGCCACGAGTTAATATCTTGAGGCCACGAGTTAATATCTTGAGGCCACGAGTTACTATCTTGAGGCCACGAGTAGTTACTATCTTGAGGCCGCAAGTTATTATCTTGAGGCCATGAGTTAATATCTTGAGGCCACGAGTTACTATCTTGAGGCCACGAGTAGTTACTATATAGCCAGCAGCCATATCACCCTGTAGCCCAAGACTGGTTGCCCACTGAAGCTAAGCAGGGCTAAGCCTGGTTAGTACCTGGATGGGAGACCTCCTGAGAAAAACCAGGTTGCTGCTGGAAGAGGTGTTAGTGAGGCCAGCAGGGGGCGCTCACCCTGTGGTCTGTGTGGGTCCTAACGCCCCAGTGTAGTGACGGGGACACTATACTGTCAAAGAGCACCGTCCTTCGGATGAGACGTAAAACCGAGGTCCTGACTCTCTGTGGTCATTAAAAATCCCATGGCATTTCTCGTAAAGAGTAGGGGTGTAACCCCGGTGTCCTGGCCACATTCCACACATTGGCCCTTACCAATCATGGCCTCCTAATAATCCCCTTACATTGAATTGGCTCTATCACTCTCTCTCCTCTCTCCACCTATAGCTGGTGTGTGGTGAGCGCACTGGCGCCGTTGTTCTGTGGCTGCCGTCGCATCATCCAAGTGGATGCTGCACACTGGTGGTGGTTGAGGAGAGACCCCTGATATGATTGTAAAGCGCTTTGGGTGTACAGTAGTACATATGAAAGCGCTATATAAATGCCTCATTCTATTCTATTCTATTCTATTCTATTCTATCTTGAGGCCGCAAGTTACTATCTTGAGGCCACGAGTTACTATCTTGAGGCCACGAGTAGTTACTATCTTGAGGCCACGAGTTACTATCTTGAGGCCACGAGATACGTGCTAGAAACAGTCAGTTAAATATTTGGGTTCTACTGTTCTGGAACAACCCTTGGAAGGCCAAACAATGTAGTTTGGCTTTTGAACGAAAAACACAGCATCTCCATGACATGGCGGCGCCAGCGAGGATAAAAGTTACACCTTTTTTAGCGTATACATTTGGGCGGTGTTATGAAACTGCCCCACACACTGACATAGAGATGTGGGGGCATTTTAAGTGTTTCAGGAAGGTGTGGCTGAACCGTAACTTTTACAAAGAATATTTGAGACTTTGTAACTACAGATCTTGCACTAACAGCTACATAATACACTTAAGAAATAGGAAAACAAGAAATTGCATCATATGATCTATTTAAGAGGCAGAGGCAAACCTTAAGCAAAACTACACCTGGGCGACCATCGTCCTTGACAGGTTGGGGTGAAGGGACAGAGAGAGATACAATGGCCCAGCACTATACAAAGACTTAAATGTAGGCCTGTATTATTCTTTGGCTAACTTATTTTCACCACTTTGTATAGAGCCAAATGGTCTGCCAAAACACAAGTGGAGAAAGACAACCACTGGTAATTTCACTTACCTATTTCAAATGTAATCTCCTCTGCTGCTTGCAATATTCTTACCAATTGGTTCCTTCCATAAAAGGAAGGCTTTTTCAGGGTAAGGCTATTGGGCAGTCCAGAAACTCTAATGACCAAGCCCTGATTCACTAGGGACTGGTAGGGGACCCTTCCAGTACCTCCGGCCTCCTCTTAAAGACATGGGCACACATATGTTAAACAATGTTACACAGTTGGACAATTGTGACCCTCCCTTCTAGTTGTTAGCCAGTGTAAAGGCTGCAAACAGTCATTTTGGTAAGGTGACAATCTAATGGTTGATGGGCAAACATTAGATAATTTATTTATTTGATGATAATACCATGGATTCATAGGATTCAAGGTATAATAGGTTATCAAGATAAGCAGTTTCTTTACATCCTTTTTAAAAGTATTTGAAATTATGCTTACTAAATTTTTGGTTGAAGAGATCTTTTACTTTTCCCACCAAAACAGAGACGTGTTCTCTGGCACTGGGCATTGCGGCTGAGGAGCTGGCTACAGATGCAACAACAGACAACAATTAATTTCATAAAACTGTATTATGTAAATTTGCACTATTATGGGCCTGAGACCATTTCTGTGGATTTTAATATAAACCAATACCTTTGAAATGCAGTGCAAAGTTGTTCACTGTATCAGATTTATCAAGGAAATCAGTGGCTCCTCTGCTGCTGATTTCAAAAACCTCTAATGAGGACTTTTGACGATCAAAGGACAAGATGGCTGTTTCCACACCCAACTCCTCAAGCTTGGACACCTTTACAATATTTAGATAAAGAAGACAACCGCAAAAATAGTAAAAAATGTATTATACACAAAATAGACAAAACTTACTTTTAAAAATCCAACATACACTGAGGAAACAACTCATAACAGGGCTTGGCATTTTTTTTATTTATTATTTATCCTTTATTTTACCAGGTGATGTCCCATTGAGATAGTCAAATCTCTTTTACAAGGGAGACCTGGGGAGGGCTTGGTCTTGGCAATATATGAAAACAGTGTTGTCACACGTGGCAAATAAGTGGTCAGGGACCACCAGGGTTACAATAACTATACATTAGCTGTGTTTTTATATGCAACTAATAATTTGACTCATAGACATTTGTGACTCCTAATGCTTCAATTGACCACCTTGATCTGAATAGACTAGCCTGTGAGAATATTTGATGTTGAAAGCCTTGTAAACAAAAATCAGATGGAATATTAATTTGGAATAAACTCATTTGAAATTATGATAAAATCTACAGATAAACAATCCAGTTGTCTAAAACAATGTTCTGCACACATTACAATTGCTGTTGATCATCCTTCCATCTAATTATGTAAGAATATCACTAATGCTTAGTAAATGAATCCTCTTTCCAAACCTCTAACTTCATCTTCTTGAGGTGCATTTTTATCCGGGCATCCCTCATCTCAGGGCTTAGGTCCTGTGCCTCCCCATGTGCCCTCAGTGCTGCTGCCTCCTCAACATACTTCTTTTTTTCTTCTTCCCCCAATGTGGCCCACCTTCCCTTAATATCATTCATTGTTCCTGAGGAAAAAATAGATGCACAGAAAACTTAACACAAAGTCAGCATCTTCTTTTTAAAGTAAATTTACATGACGACAATCAGTCGAAAACACTGGTTTTGGGTTGTGAAAAACCCACTTCTCTGTAACAACTCTGTAAAAACAAAATAACGTGAAATAGATCAACTGATGATTCTTTTGCAACTTACGTGAGTAAAGTACTTGCTAAATACTATCATGAAAATCTGTTTCATGACCTTACATGACCCTCATGAAACTGATTTCAACAGGTTGTACAAAAACAAACAATTTAGTATAAAAATTAAAAGCAGTCGTTAAAGATGCTATAAGCGATCTTGGTTGGCGTACCTCTTGTTGATGTTTGAGCTAACACACAAAATGGAGGCTAGCTAGACCCTCTCTCCTTCTTATCCGTGCAATAACCCCCCAAACCCACCCCACAACATTCTTGTCGGTTATTGGCTGGAACAGTTTGTTATGTTTTGTGCTGCTGGTCACTCTGTATGTTGCTCAGTTTGTGGAGCGTGGGATGTCTGCAGAGACTGTTTTTTTTTTAACAGTGTGTTCAGTGTGTTGTGATATGTGAAAAATAAAACGTTTCGGCCTAAAAAAACGTGCAAGAATGCTTATAGCACCTTTAAATTGTGTTTCTCACCTTTGTTTTTCAATATATCTCTACAAAAAAGATTATAAGGCGACAACTCTCGAATGTGAGTTTTGGCCTTTGATGGCCGGGGCTCAGATGAAGCATTTTGTGACCTTTTGTAATTACCGATCCAGTTCTGAAAAACAAAAAACAGCAAAAGGGCATTACACCAATTAAACTGAATGTTAACAAAACAATTTATACAAGCAGTGCAACCAAATGATATATATATATACTGTATATATATATATATATATATATATATATATATATATATATATATATATATATATATATATATATATGTATTTGACATTGTTAGTGTAGCACTAAAGTAAACCTTACTTCTACGACACTGGTGTCCAAACCAGTAGCCGATGCAGCTCTAGGAATTAATTCAGAACCAACTCGTGTCATTCCTTTTTCAAAGAATGACCTCAGGGTTTCTTTCTGAATTCCATTAATGGGAGTTCTCTCTTGTTAAATAATAATGAAGAAAGAAAAAGCTAATCAGTAATAAATAAGTAATAAAAAAAGACAGTGTTGCAGATCATACAATCGTTTTCAGACACTCTTGCCTAATGCTTCTAGATTAGCAACTGTAAGGCTTACCTCTCTGGGCCATCTTCAACCTAAAACATAAACATAGAGAAACTGGCACAAGAAAGATTTGTGGACAATGAATTCCAAACAGCCCAAAACCAAATTTTGTCTTGTTCAACAAAAACATGAAGCTTAAAAAAAACTTACCACTTACCACAGAAGTTCTTGTAAAATTAAATATATGCTGTAAAAGGGAGACAAAAAGTTAGGTAAATAGATAATGTGACACAGGCAGGCAGAAAAATATTTAGACAGACCTGTGCATTTGGGTTTTATTTTTCAAGTTCAGTGTCGAGGACACCAATAAATGGGACACAGACACCACAGTATATTTAACGTTAACGTTACTTCTAATAAATTGTCAGTGTTCCTCTTTTGCATTAATGTAATTGTAAGCTTCCTCGTGTGGGATCAAATAATGTAGCCAAGCTTTGTTCAAACCCACAGAACTTTATTTTACATTCTAGTCAATATTCCAAGGTTTCCAAACAGCCATAAAATACGTCTTGGGTTTGAATATTTCACTCAAGTCAGTATGGGTAACGTTGGGCCTATGGCTTCAGTGAAGCGTTATCGAGCATACACAATATATGGAATAAGCCTTACAGTCAATGTGTAAAAAGCAATTTTTACAGTTTAACTTTGCGTTTAACTATAAACTAAATTCCCCCATTAGCTTCAGAAATAAAAAATATGCTTATTAGCAAATTTAATGCTCACATAAAGCATGTAAAGTAGAGACAGGCTAATAACGTAATATGGCCTAGCTATAACGTTTGCAGACACATATCGCAATGCGCGTATTTCATGTAAATGTAGTACTCAGAAATATGGAAAGATTATTAAAATTATTAATAAAAAAGAGTGCTGCAAAATGATGGCTTCATTGTCGTTTTCTTTACTCAAAACCAATATAATAAAAGGCAAAGCAAATGCTAAGTACATTACATGTACATTACATTATGAATTTCTCATCACAGATTTGGCATTTACAAACGCATCTGGGATATTAATCACATCTTCATTATGTAACATCGTATCTGATGTACAGTACTGATTAAGACGAATGCAATGCATAATTCATTTAACAGACATGAAGGGTTTAAATTACCCAAATGCACACATATCAGATAGGCCTATACTACTCTGAGACAACATTCGTAAACACTCACTCAAATAATATTAACATTAGGGCTGTAGCTATCGATTATTTTAGTAATCGAGTATTCTATGGATTATTCCATCGATTAATCGAGTAATCGGATAAATGGTGGTAATAAAATAGATCCAAGTGAACAACAGCCTTTAAAAATGACTTAAAAATACAAATAGGTAACACTTTACAATATGGTTCATTAGTTAACTACCTTCCACAGCATTTATTAGTCTTAGTTAATATTAATTTCAACATTTACTGATACATTACTAAAATCAAAGGTTGTATGTTAACATTAATGTACTGTGAACTAACATGAACAAAAAATTAAACTAACATTAACAAAGATTAATAAATACAGTTAAAAATTTATTGTTTATTGTTAGTTCATGTTGGTTAATACATTAACTAATGTTAACTAATGAACCTTATTGTTAAGTGTTACCTAAATATATAGGCTTATAACAAGCAATAATTTGTTCAAATAAAGTATCAAAGTAATCATATGGGTTTTATTAAACAACCCTGTTAAAATACTTAATGTAAAATAAATTATATAAACTAATATAAATATAACTTATGTACATTACGTTAAAAAATTTCCGCAGAGAGTGCCAACGGCCTATGGTTACACGAAGGCATGATCAAATCCTTGTTTAATATTGACCAAACTAAATTTAATTCAAATGTAAACTCAAATTCAAGTGTCCTAAAAAATAGGCTGAAAAATGGGGGGGTCGTCTTATATTCGCGATATAGACCAAATCACGGGGGAAAGGGAGAGAGAGAGAGAGAGAGAGAGAGAGAGGGAGAGAGAGAGAGAGAGAGAGAGGTGCGCGCGTGCTGGAAGAGAGAAAATGAATTACCACAGCATTTTTCAAATAAAATTATTTTCTGTTGAAAACCAGATTTTTTCCACAAAAATCTCCTTTTGTCCCAAAAATAAGTCTGGAAAATGTGGAGGTCGTCTTATATTCAGGGTCGTCTTATAGTAGGGTATATACGGTATTCTCCTGTGTTGGCGTAGATTTACAAATTAGTTGCGTTATGAATCTTGTGAAACTGCGCACACTGCGTGCAGATGAACATTATAAGCCACACAAACTCACAGCATGCAAAGATGGAGTTTGAGAAACCCGAGACGCTGACACGCATATAAATGATGACAGTGCAACTATGAAACGCGCGCCAGAAGTTTTGCGTTCCCTAATGCACATTATTGGAAACCTAAACAAAAGCACATGCAGAGACCGAGTATGTGTGGAGCAGCGTTTACTGTGAACGGAGCTGAGGTACTTTTAACACAATCTGCACGCATGTAAATAATTAAAGCGTCGTGCTTCTCTGTGAAAAAAATATATATTTCGCATATTTTTAACTAAATCACAGCCTTTGTGATTTCATGATAGTACTATGCTATAATATGATTGTAAATGGTTTTAAATAGATCGCGTAGCCTTAGAAAACGGTGTAATAATGCGGTTCATATGTATTCTCTGTGGAAAGCGCCACTTCCGGTATTTTGCCGGTTACTCGACACAGGTAAATTGCAATCGAGGATTTTTTAAAATCGAGTACTCGACTTTAATCGAGGAATCGTTCCAGCCCTAATTAACATACGACGATTTATAATGCTACCATTATTTGGTAGTATAATAATGGATAGGAATTTTATAATACGATATAATATTATTATAATATATAATAATGTATATTATTATCAGCTTCTATAATGCTTCCATTTACCCATGCTAACCATGTGCGCGCAGGCAGACTAACGTACGTTAACGTTAAGTTTAAATTATGTCATGATAGTAAAACAGACAGTATTGCATCAAACATAGTTTATACTAAAACGTAAGTTTGTTGTGTGCACTATGTGTTGCATTTATCTGGAAAGAAGTAACTTTTGAAATAGATTAAAGATTAATAAAAACGAGGGCCGCGAAATTATGTCTTCCTCTTCTTTACCTGTTCTTTACTCAGAATGAAGCGCATGACGTCGGATGACGACATGACGCAAGTTTTCCCCAACTAATTCACTAAATGCATATAACGTTCTTTTTTAACATAAAGCACAAATAAGAAATAAACAGTATTTGAAAGTATTAGACAATTAACATTTTACTATATTATAAAGAAATGCACAAACATACACGGCTATGCCTAGGCTACTCATATTACATCAACAATCATGTCACGCTCGCACAATACGATTTGTATGTATTGTTTTCTCTTATTGGCTAATTAATTACAGCTTAAAGGCTTAGTTTAATCATTTTAATGGTCTTACCTGAAGATATCAAGCTGGAAATGTCGCAACGTTACCGCGTCGTCCAGTAGATTATTTGTGAGTGATCAACCATGTGGATGGATAATAACAGCCTTCTGAGCCTTCTAGTAGTCCTGCTCTTGTACATTTGTGGGTGATTAACCATGTGGATGGATAATAACAGCCTTCTGAGCCTTCTAGTAGTCCTGCTCTTGTACATTTGTGGGTGATTAACCATGTGGATGGGTGATAACAGCCTTCTAAGCCTACTAGTAGGCGGAGGAGCCCCCTTCTGGCCCATATATATCAGCTGATAACCGCTGATAACGCCCATCTGCGTGCTTCCTCAGCGATGAAGTTCCACATTTGCGGCTATCCAACACGAAAATGCATGCAGCAAATAAGCCATTCACAATATTTTCTTAACTCCACATTTCTCCCACACACTGGACTTGATTTTTGATGACGTATTGTCGACAACTTTACAATCTCCACTAGCTATTCTTTTCTTCAACTCCTCAGCATCCATCTTGACGACTGCAAGCAGATCGCGCGCGCGCCGTTATGAGGTATTTTTAAAAGTGGAAGTAGCCTAGGTAACATATAGATTCCTGGGAGGTCGTGGCGCGTGGGCACAAATAAACGGATGTGGATTTTAAATTATTTGATCAACTTGAAATACAGGCATATTTTTGTCGATGTGTTCCTAAAAATGCATATTTTTTTACGTTTGCATGTGATTGTTTTAAATCCGTGTTTTAGACCCGTGTTTCCCCCGTGTCCGACCCGACCCGCACCCGTATCCGACACAGTTGGATATTTTTCACCCGTTTGAGCAAAATTTGCGGGTCACCCGTCGGGTACCCGAACACGTGCAGGACTCTAACTGTAGGCTACACCATATATGCTTATATTTAATTTCACGAAAACACAAAAACATTTTCAATATTACAACAAATAGCCTACAAATTATTGTAGGCTATCACAAGAACCATTTATGAATTAGTTAATTCGTTTTTCCGAATCAAACAAAATCAAGTCGTTATTTTAGTAGGCTAGCATGAAAAACATTATAAATTAATATCTTACTTACATCTACAGTTTTCCTCGAGTGAATTCGGTGAAATCCAGATTGTGTCTGTCTGTCACTGTCTGAGGTGAGCGGCACTGGCGTCAGTGGCGTGAACGCGGCAAAAACTCCCGCGAACCAGCAGGTTTTTTTTTCTTCACTCTTATCTAAACTCATATGATTGGTTATTGCATCATGAGCTCATCAGATTCGTGTCTGATTGTTTATAATGCTCAACGCTGAAATAAAAAGTAATATGTTGCATGCCATGTGTAGGCTAACTTACTGTAGGCTAATATGGCGCAACACTTTTAATTTATTTTCACATTTTATTTCAATAGTGATACTTGTCATAGATTTATTTAGATTGTTTTACCCCCCTTGCAGAATATGCATTTTTATCCATTTTGGAGGGAGCAGGGCAATTGTGTCTCATAATGTAGCAATTTTATATCCACATCGCGCCGGTGCTGTCCATGGCGATGGTGCTGAATCTGTTGATATTGATGGCTCGAGAATCAATTATTCTCTCGTGCAGGGGCTGATTCACTGCGTTATGTGAGAAAGCGGTGTTCTTTATAAAAGCACTTCAGAAATAGTTGAAATTGCACCTATTAGGACTCACGGGATATTATAAAAAATATTAAATAAAAATATTAAATAATCCAAACTATAATAATAACTATAATAGCCTAGTCTACATATTTTAAAATGTAATCATGTATCACAATAACGTCATAATAATGGTCCATTTTAAATGTTTACGTGCTTCTTTTTTCCATTTTTGTTCGGTGGAGCTTTGAATTATTGTTTTTGTAAATACTTTCCAGCATAGTCTTTAGAGACTTTCACATTTATTTTGTTACCTTTTTTTTCTCTTCTAGGTGCTTGTGCCAAACAATTTCCGAAACACACGGAAAAGGAAATAGATACATGTATAGGGGAAACCCTCAAACATGCACCTCACCGTGCAAAGGTGGTCGCGACAGTTGAATATGTAACAACATTGGCTATCGAATCATTCGTCGTTGGTTTGAATTAACAAATTCAAATACTCTGTGTTGCTAAAAACATTTCTTCCTGAATACAAAAGCTGGTGCACTTTGAACTCGTGAGTGCAAATCAGGCTTTGGCTCCAGCTAGTTGGCCAATTGACTTTTACGACACTAATTTCACCTCAGAGACATTCCGAACCCCCCTTTCCCCTCTCTGGACCACAGAGAGATAACGAAACTTGAAACTTTCTACACACACACAAACACACACAAACATCCCTTTGTGTTTAAATTAGGATAGAATATACTTTAATTTATGTACAATTACATTAGGCATGTGTGATTTAGTTTGGCTTTATAATAGAGGTGTGGTTTTGAAATGTATTCTTTAATCAATAGTGTTTTAGTAAGAGAATGTTCAACAATATTCTCTGGCAATTGCCTTCCCCCCACTTTGCTGTTTTATTGCCTAAAGGAATGTCCAGCAACAAAGATTTTAGGAGTGGAGCAGTGTTAATCTTTAACCCTACTTAAATCCTACATTTTCTATATGTATAACCATTGAAGAAATATGTAAACCTGAATGTAATTTCTCTTTTCCACGATTGTTCTTCTCTGTGATGGGTTGTTGTATTCTTGTAAACCTTAAAGGAATAATGTTTCAGATGTGCACCGTTGCAATCATAGATATGCCATGTGGATCTTTTTAAAAAGTCTAATTTTCATTCCCACTTGTAAATGCACATCACATTTTAGGTTAGTCTTATTCCCAGTTTGTTAATCGAACTTTTAATACTTATCTTACAGAGTAAGAAGGTACTTCTAGGCCGTAGCTTTTAAACATACCAAATTTGGTCTTGAATTAAACCTCCATATACCCGTAGGAAAGATATGGATACCAAATTATGATAAAATGCATTTTACTGCAGTTATAATTGTTTAACGTAGAAATGGCATGATCCTAAGACTGCCATAAAACATGCAAATCAAACTCATAGTGAGACAAAGAACTTTTCTCCCGCCTGGAATTTCGCATTCCAATTGGCTCAAGCCCCAGGGAGGAGTGAAATTCCTGTGCCCTAGAAAAGCGGTTACACTCCGCGTTCCGTTCAGTTCTGTTCTGTATTTCCTTTCGTCTTGTTTTTGTTCCTGCACTTTCACGAACCCGCCTCGTCAGCGAGAAGACCTTATGGCTCCCTTTGGGAGCGTTTTCAATTTTCTTTAAGTCTTTTCTTTATTTTCGTCTTCGGACTCCATGAAGCAAACGCAGCAGACAACTTCAACTCAGAGAGAAAGGCTCTTTCGAAAACCCCGCTACCGCGCTCACCAGAAGACACAAGAGCGCGAGCCCGGCTTTCTTAAAGAAACACACGCACGATGGTCTTAGGACACACGCATGAACTCTGCGTTCTTCAGCAACAAAGAGAACCATTTTGCAAGATAAGTTTATTGAACTTTTAATGTGATTTGATTCCTTGCTGTCTCTCAAAAGGTTACCTGTGTTTTTGCGATGAGAGAGAGCATCTCGGTGATCTCTCTCATCCTGAACTTTAGTTTCACTTTCTCCCTTTCATCCTCTCCCTATCTCATCTGTTATCCGTTTGGTCTTGTAATGTTTTCATCCGTATGTTTCTGTTGTAAATATGTATTTACTCTGTGTATACTCGTAGTTTCGATGTAGTATTAGTCTAATTATTAAATTCCATATGTCCTTGACTGACTCTGTTTTAATTGCCCATGTTACTTAGTCCCTGAAATGTTCGATCTTAGCTATATGCTTTACCTTGGTAGGCTACGATTTAAGTAACCTAATTTTAGTCTACAGACACCGAGAGTGTCTTTTCAAGGCCTGGAAAAGATACTCTTTCTCGTGTTTGTAAGAAGGATAATTTTCCTTGAGAGTTAATTTAATCTTACGTACAATCTGTTCGCTGGACAAACAGATTGTTTGATAACTAAATTAATTCCATTAAAGTTATCCCATAACTTCGAGCTGAAATAAGAACAATTGATGTATTAATGACGAACCATAACCCGTTATGGTAATCGTTCATATATCAATCTAGTTCAGCTGCGATAAATTAATGTAACTGTAACATACAAAATATTAATCATATTCATGATTAATTATTAAAATTCCCTATAGATCATTTGAGCTAATATTAATATTAATGTACGACCCATTGTTTTTACAAATAAGTTGTTTTATTCAATGAGATCTCATTTTAAAAGTAATTAAAAAGTCGTTGAAGTGATTGGTAAATATAATGTTTTGTTTTTTCAGGCAGCGGAAGAAGAACTTCGGGCACCTCCTGAGGATGGAGACAGTGACTGAGGCGCACGCACACACACACACACACACACACACACACACACACACACACACACAGTATATATTTAATATAAACAAATTAAAGGTTAATGTCTTTGTTCTTGTTGTTACTGTTTCCTAATATTTGAAAAATCTTTTTTTTTATTTACTGTGTTTGATTTTATACGCTTCCTATATGCATGACAACATTAATATTAATTTATAATTATAAATATATATATATTATTAAAATTATATATATATATATATATATATATATATATATATAATTTATATAATAAATAATTTATTTATAATCTTTTTTTTGTTCACACAAAATAAATAAATAAATAAATAAATAAATAACGGATCCCTGCTTTGTATTTTATCTTTGAATGTGTTAAACGTGCATGCTTATTCCTGATTAAGGTTCTGCAAGAACAAGTGTTTTTTGCAGTTACATTCTAGTTTGGTTCCCTACAGGTACTTGACACCAGTGGGGACGTTGTGAGAACGTTTTGGGAACATCACATTTCAAAATAAAACATGGTCCCCTAAACGTTCCGATAACGTCCTGAATGTTCCGTGAAGGTCCGCAAAATAACGTCCCCCGACCCTTTAAAGAACTCCACATCATGACCGTCTCCGAACGTTCCCAAAACGTTACTAGGCGACGTATTTGACACCAGTGGGGACGTTCTGAGAACGTCCTGGGAACGTAACATTTCTAGCTGGGTTTAACGTTAAGTTACTTGGTTATGACATCAAATATGAAAGAGAAGCAAATAAATGTATTTAACCAGTAATTTTCTATTAACTAAGACTACAATGTCATATTTCAAACTCACTATTTGTACATGCTAATTATCAGAACGTATATCTTTCTTTCTTACATTCATACAAAACTAAATGATTTGATTAACAAATAAAAAAAAATATAAAATAAATTGTTCTTACTTACCTTCAAGCGCTCAAAATTGTGAAAACCGTGAAACTGGTACAAGTGGTAACGGTCGCCCGGTCCAGTGACGTAAATTTAAGGGCGGTTCCATTACGCTCCATCCGTAGGGTTTAAAACCATAGACATATAAAACCTGTTAAATTATAATATTTTTAACATTTCAAAATATTACATATTTAAATTTGGTGGTTTTTCTTCTTAATATACCTTCCCTGAGTACAACATTTAAAAACTCTAAAGGAATTCATGATTTCACCTATTTTATATCCAATGGAATATTCCGCTGCCTTGATTGGATTAAAAGTTTGAATCACTTCATTTCTTCTGATTGACTGCTTTCGGCGGGACAGGAACATATAGGAATGGAGTAAAAAAATATGATTTATTAAACTAAATGTTCAGATTTTTCCACTTAAAATGATTTGGCGTTGTGTTATTTGCTGTCTCTTTGTGGCATTGTCGTTAAGAGCTCTGCTGAGTCACATAAACACCGTGCATAGTTCCAGCCCAGATTTCCATGTGATCTGTGGGATTGATGGTTGCGCTCAGGAATATCGAGTCTACAACTCATTTTACTATCATGTCAAACGGAGGCATTCTTCGCATTTTATCAGTCACAAATCGAGGTCAAGTGGAACCCAAAATTGAGCGCAAGCTAAAGGGAACAATTGCCGTGTGTGTGCATCTGCAGATATTGGAATCCAAGTGGAAGAGAGACTTTTCGAGAATTTCGGTATCCCACTTCAGCCAGAATTTCTGCCAAATGAACATGTGTCCAGCATACCAGGAAATGCCAACGACGAGGACAGTTTTAACTCTAGCGGTGGCCAAGCACCAGACATCGCCGATTCCGCCAGCTCTGCCGATGGCGCTGCATTTACACCATTGACTGAACCAGAACAAGAGGCAATGCATGTAAGTTGACACAATTTTACAAATAAAACCTGACTTTCATGGGTAACGTGTATCAGCATTAGGGGTGTGTGTGTGCAATATCACGATTTTTGCGCGATCTGCTTATGAAAAAATATCGCAGTATCGTGCTATCAGTTGTAGTTCTGGCGCCTCCGTCTAACAATGCGACATAGTGACATTCACAGCACATTTTAACGCAGAGATAGTTACGTTACACTCACGGGACACTGCACTTAACAAAAGTTGTGTTTTGCTAGTTAAACATTTCATTCGCGTGCTGATGCGCAGTTCTAACATGCGCTTTTGTCTGGCAAAGCCTGTCAAAAAGTTATCTTTTAAGTCTTATTTTGTTAATACATAGAGTGCGTGCCATGCCTGTATATTAGATGCGATTAGGTCTTAAAGCGACAGTAGTCTAATAGTAAACTTGCTGCCGCTTGTCCTTAAAGGGATAGTTCACCCAAAAATGAGAATGCTGTCCTTATTCACGTACTCTAATGTTGTTCCAAACCTGTTTTAATTTATCTCTTGGGCTGAACACAAAAAAAAGAGAATTTTTTTTTAAAGAAAGTGGCTAACCAAACATTTGATGGTCCCCAATGACTTTCATTGCAGGAAAAAAATATACTATGGAAGTCACTGGGGACCAGCAACTGTTTAGATGGCCACTTTCTTCAAAATAGCTTATTTTCAACAGAATAAAGAAACTTATTCGGGTTTAAAACAACTTGGAGAGTAAATGATGGCAATTTTCATTTTGGGATGAACTGTCCATTTAATGTTAAGACAACACAAAACAAAGAGATAATCACTCGCTGCTCTTGACTGAGAACATAATAGCTTTAATAAGAATCAATGTATAATTTATACAGTGAAGTCTATGTAGGCTTTTATGTTTGTTTGTGCATTTAATTTCTTTCTTGAATGCTACTGTTAAATACACCTACTTATACAAATGAAATAAACAGTGCTTTATTTCTTCAGCTAATTATATTATGTATACGTGTATTGTTCTTATTTTTAATAACAAAGGAAATAATGACAAGGTTTTTTTTTATCTTCGCCACTTTGGCCTAAATGTCTGACATTGATTTATTTATTTATTTATATATATATATATATATATATATATATATATATATATATATATATATATATATATATATATATATATATATATATATATATATATTTAGTTAGTTAGTTTGTACAGTGTCGCATTGCTGCCACATAGGCCTACATATTATTTTTTTCCCCCAATTATGTTGTAATAACGATATCTTATGTCGTTTTAACGACATCTTTTCTCGTAATAACGAGATCTTATGTCGTTTTAACGACATCTTTTCTCGTAATAACGACATCTTTTCTCGTAATAACGAGATCTTATGTCGTTAAAACGACATCTTTTTCTCGTAATAACGAGATCTTATGTCGTTAAAACGACATCTTTTTTGCCCTTATAAGGACATGTGTCATGTACAAAATATGCCTTTATCCACATACAATTGAAAGCCTATCGCGCCTTTATCACTCATTCAAAAAGCTTAAGCAAATAGTAGCAGCCCCCAATCATGCAAAATTAATCAATGAGGCCCTTTTTAAAAATATATTTTATATAGGCTAAGTTTTTTTTAATATGATATATTATATAGGCCTAATAAGATTTATTTTTGTTAATAGGCTATATCTTCATTACCTAGAGATATAATTAAACAAAAAGTATTCAAAACACATCTAACAGAACATAGCCTGAGTTGTTTATTTTTTACAACATTGTGTTCTTATTTTGTTTAATTAACGAAATGTCAATCTTCGTCTTTATAAGAAGATACAATAAAATACAAAAATCTTCAAGATGTATAACGGATTGTCACCTTATAAACAGTCCTTTTTTAATGGAATAATACAATACATATACTTATAATAAAGAAAACGCTTCAGTTATAAAGAATATGAACGCAATGCATTTAATTATACATTAAGCGTTTTCCTTCCCTTTATGATAAAGAAAATAGGAGGCTCTTAACGTGTCTTTCTATGGGAGGGTGGTATTGCGGTGCACAGCGAATATTCAATGCATTCAATGAAAATATTCAATGGTATTCAATGCAAAACAAAAATGAAAAATACAATTAGCCAATAAAATAAACAAATTATTGTGGCATTTATTAGCCCATAAACAATATTTATTTTAAAGTCTAAACGAATTTGTTTAAAGAAAAAGACCAGCATTGGGCGTTTATCTGTAGGCTAAGTGTTTCAGCCGCCCTTTTCAAACTGGCGCAACAAAATGCAACAGAATTTGATTAGTTAAACATGAAGAGGATTATCTGTCTGGCATGACCGCTCGCTCTAACGTTAACCTAGATAAATGTTTGCTATTATGAAGCGCATATCCAAGTGTTTGTGCGGAGTGTGGAGCGCGCACTATGACATGGATGAAGGCGCCGGTGCCATCACTCGCATTTTCCTATCAACAGTGGAAACAACTTAAAATACTCCATCATTTCTGGTCATACAGAACATAATAATACATCAGTCGCAACTACTTTTATTTGTGTAAACTCACAACAACAAGAAAACGGTGTGCCTTTGTAAAACAAAATAAAACGAACAGGGCGTGCTTTCATGATCTCTGTGAATTGGAGCGCGCCTCAAAAATGAACTGACAAACAGTGTATATAGACAAGCCTCACAGACATGAGAAATATAACTTTAAAGTTAATAAAAAAATGTCCACCAACGAAAAAAAAATCCAATCGAAAGCAAATACGGTAGCTACTATCTGATTAAGTAATCCTGTCCGTAATAAAGGCGCATCTAGGCTACATTACAGCGGAGATGTATGGAGATATGTATGCAGGCAGCCTACACTGATTTAGAAAAGACTAGTTAATTAATAAACAATTAAAATGCTTCGTTATTTTTTTCAGATACATTTATTATATCATTAGCCTACTTTTGCTGGTGCTTTGCGGCAAGTTTTATGCATGCGCTTGAGCGTGGAATATAGGCTATAGCCTACATGCACCCAGGATTGAATATAAACGTGCGATTAGTCCTAATTGCTTAAATTAATGACTAGAAAAATCCTTTAGTCTATGGCAACTCTAATCAATAGCCTACATTTAATATTTGACATTATTTCATTAGTAATTAATATCCAGCTCGTCACATTTAATTAGCTGAGTTAGCATAATTAATGAACTAATAAAATAATAAAATAAAATTTTAATTAAGATACTAACCATATATTTCTATATAGCATTGCTTATTCCACCACACAAAGGACTGTTTATAAGGAGACAATCTGGTATACATGTGAAGATTGTAGGCTGTATCTTGAAGATTTTTGTATTGTATTATTGTATCTTCTGTTATAAAGGCGAAGATTGACATTTCGTTAATTAACCTGTTAACTGTCACCCCCCCCCCCTTTTTTGAGTAGACATTAAAATGCACATTTCGAACTTAAATGGTTGTAATTAAAGAATGCTTTGGAGTATAGACATACAATTGGTCTTGTTTTAAAGAAGACATTTGGCAGATTTTTGTAGAAGTGAAATAAATTAAGAAAGTGAAACAGGAAAAAAGTTATTGAAGTTTGAGTTTATGGAAATGTACAATGTAAAAAAATGAATTATTCATATTTTATATAAAATATGTATTTTTAAAACATGGGCTACTCTAAAACTGCAAAAAAAAATCAAAGCCAAAAGTCTGAACAAGTTGTGTTTCAAAATTTAGGTTGATATCTCAAAAAATGAGCTTTCAGTAAGATTTTGTTTGGGCGCAGTACCAAACTTTTTCACTAGGTGACAACCAGACTCCATTGCTGCCCATATAAGGGCGCCTCCATTTCCATATGTGGTGATCTGAACCATTATTTCCACAATTTTTATACAATTTATGAAGTAGACATTCTATTCAGAAGTAATATGGGAAGTTTGGCAGATTTTGATATGAATTCAACCTCTAAGAAACACATAAAAATGTTCATTGCTATTTCAAAATAAAGGTCTGAACACGCCTTAGGAATATGAAAATATTCTTGATGCAAATTGATAAATTACAGCTCCTCTAATATATATTAAAAAAAAATCTTACAGGCCTATTTAAAATATATTTTCAAAAAGAGCCTCATTGATTAATTTTGCATGATTGGGGGCTACAACTATTTGCTTAAGCTTTTTGAACGTGTGATAAAGGCGCGATAGGCTGTCAATTTTATGTGGATAAAGGCATATTTTGTACATGATAACACATGCCCTTATAAGGGCAAAAAAGGATGTCGTTTTAACGACATAACATCTCGTTATTACGAGAAAAAGATGTCGTTTTAACGACATAAGATCTCGTTATTACGAGAAAAAGATGTCGTTAAAACGACATAAGATCTCGTTATTACGAGAAAAGATGTCGTTAAAACGACATAAGATCTCGTTATTACGACATAATTGAGGGGAAAAATAATATGTATGTGGCAGCAATGCGTCACCGTAAGTTTGGCTGTAATGCTCAGTCACTTGAAAAAAAAAGTAAAACAACATGAAAAAGAATCGTGATATTATATTTTTGCCCTATCACCCACCCCTAATCATCATACACACACATATAGCCAGCAATTGGACATAAGCCTAATATAGTACAATATATATATATATATAATATAGTCTTGTCTTGGTCCCGGGAGAAAAATACCATTTATGTTATCCATATTAACAGCGACTCATTGCTTTATTATTTTTTTTGTTGTTGATTACGTTAGTTGCAGATATCTTAAGGTATGTTTATACGACACCGTTTTCAATTGAAATCAGAAAACTTTGTTTGCATTATTGCCGTTCATTTACACCGTATATATATATGTGTGATAATGAGCTGATGAGTTGAATCAGGTGTGTTTGATTATGGAGACAAAGAAAACGTGCAGTGTTGGGGGTCCTTCAGGAGCAGGGTTGAAGAACACTGATTTACATGATAATGGCAAGCATTTGAAAACGGGTTTTTCAATTTATGAGTAAAATAAAGCCTGTTGGTAAACATAACTTGTCGATACTTTGACTTTTTGTTCTACAACATAAACTGCGCACACTCACATCCCAAAGAAATTTTTTTCTAAACGTATGTTTTCAAAAATGAACATGACTGCTTTAAAATGTGTGTTTTCGGTATGGGTGCATGTAATGAAAAATAAAAAAAACATGTTGTACAACAAAACGTCAAGGTCCTCAAGTCATGTTTACCACAGGCTTATTTTACTCATATTGAAAACCCCATAGGAAAATCTCGAGGGAACAAGGGGACGGGGTTTTGACATCATACAGTACATGCACCCCTCTATTCTGCATTAATCAAAGAACAAATACAAGCATATCTTATTCTTATTTAACTTAATTGTCACTGGAATTTTATTCCTGTGTTAAAGTTAAGTACTCAGTTCTGTACTGTTGTCTTTTTATCTGATTTTCAAATACATTTTTTGCTTTGTCAATTTGTAATGGTGTCTCTTTTTTTAATGATCTCCTCCTGGCTCATTCATGGTATATAATTATTGAACAAAGAAATTGTCATCCAAATTGAAAACTGAATAGGAATAAAATGCTTCCAGAACCAAGGTTGATGAAAAAATTAAATGGGCACTGTTGCACTTTATATTGTGTTATTTTAGGTTATTTATAAATGCGTATTAAATTATAAAGTCTTGAAATGTTTTTCATTTCCAGCAAGAAGAAAGTGATGAGCCTGAAGTTGATAAACTGAGAAAGCATGCTTCTGCATTTGTACTGACTTCAAGAGTGAAACACTGCCTTTCCCAGGTAGGACACTGAAGTGAATTATGTGAAATTACAGCAATAAACATGAATTCTTACATTCTGTTATCATCCTTAATTGTGCATGAATTTGTTTAATTCTAAATGATTGCTTTTTTTTTTTTCAGCGAGCTGTCAATGACATTATTTCCGGGGTGCAGCAGTATCAAGCCTCACTGTTGGACTGCCTTCGGAGCCAAATTACAGATGTTATTCAGAGACAATCAGGAGTCACAGATCAACTGATGACTGAAGTTCTGGACATTTTTAATAATTTTGAAGACCCTTTTGACACAGTTTCCACCACATATATGCAATATTCAAATCTAAAAAAGCAGTTCAAGGTAGTTGAAGCTGAACAAATTGAAATTTCCCAGACTGCATCCTTTAGGAGAAGAGGAACCTCACAAGCTCTAACAATAAAAAAGTATGCTTTTACTATATTCCTTTGGTCCGAAGTTTGGAACAACTACTTTCACATCCAATGATTCTAGCAATGTTTGACAATGGACCAAGCCAAAGCAAGGCTGGATTTATCAATGACATTATTGATGGGGATATTTTGAAGTCACATCCACTGTTCTCTGTGAGACCCAATGCTCTGCAGCTTATCCTGTATACTGATGAGATAGAACTGTGCAATCCTCTGTGGTCTTATGCCTCAAAAAACTAACTGCTAATGGTGTACTACACTTTGGGCAATATAAATCCTAAACAGAGGTCTAAGTTAGCTGCCATCTGTCTTCTTCATTCTTTGACATATTGAGGATACAAAATCAGTTGAGTTTGCTTCTGTTGCAATTTGTTCAAGGTTGACCCCCATTTTGGCTTAAAATGACTGGACTATATAGATGTTTTTGAGTATAAAGGTGGCATTATACTAAACGTCAGGTTAGATACGCCTTTGGGGGAAAGGCGTATCAGTATCGGGTCCTTCCATTTGGTCCAGCTTTGGCTCCGCGGACATTCTCCAAGTTCATGGATGCAGCTCTGGCCCCCTTGAGGCTCCAGGGCATCCGTGTACTAAATTATCTAGACGACTAGCTCATTCTGGCTCATTCCAGAGAGTTGATGTTTCATCACAGGGACGTCATTCTTCATCACCTCCGGTCTCTTGGTCTCAGATTGAATGCTCAGAAGAATGTCTTAACTCCTTTTCAGCAGACCACTTTCCTGGGTGCCCAACTCGATTCTCTCTCGATGCAGGCCCATCTGGCCCCTGCTCGAGTTTCCAGTCTTCGTCCGTGCTTGGCCCGTTTTAGGCTCAGCCATCATGTAGCGGTGGGCATATGTCACAGGCTTCTGGGGCTCATGGCAGCAGCCTCTCCTGTGCTGCCCTTGGGTCTCCCTCATATGAGACCATTCCTGTGCTGGATGAAACTCAGGGGAATCCGCCCTTCTTGGTCTGCCTTCCGCCTGCTGAGAGTGTCGCGCAGTTGCCTTCACGCTCTTTGGAGGTGGAAAGACTCCCCCTTTTTACTTAACACTAGAAGTGCCAGAATTCCATAACTACTAGAACTGCCACAAGCGGTCATTTTGACCGCTAGATTCCTCTATAGAGATAACTCTATATCTTTAATGATAAATACCCAATTGAGAGATTAATGCATTTATTGTATTAGGATATCTTTTAAAAACAAAACAACACCAAACTGTACAGTTAAACAAGTTTAATTATACATCTATAAATAATAATATCCGTAGATGTCCTGAACAAAATGACGGAGCAGCCTATGTTTTCATGTATACACTGTTCGATCATGCCCGCGCCTTACACACACACACACACACACACACACACACACACACACACACACACACACACACACACACACACACACACACACCATATTCCAGCATTGCAATCTTGACATCGCAGCCTGTTCATTATAGCCATAATAAAATATATATATAATTATATATATAAAAATTATATAAAAATTCCACTGCTCTGTTTTTATAGTCAGTAGTACAATTCATACCATTTTGCGCATGTGAAGAGGATGATTTTTTCCGTCGTTATTGGAACGTGAGTGAAGTACAAAGCCTATAATAAAGAATAGTTTACCATCCAAATACATCGCAAATGTTGAAACATTTTGATTCTAATTAGAGAGTTACGTGAGCCCAACGCCGCTTACTTTCACTTTCACTTGAAAGTAGCCTATTTCATTTTGGCTTGTTTATAGTTATTTTTCATTCTTGTTCTGTTCTGAATATCATTACATTTAAATGATTTGTTGTGGAATATGTTTTGTGTATTTTTTACCACATTTTATTGTTGTGTATATTGGTATATGTATAATAATACCACGAAATTCAGTGCGGTCAATCTGATCGTCTATGGGCGAAATAGGTAAATATGTTCATTTGTTTTTTTGCCTTATGTGTAATTTATATGAAAAACATTTTAAATGAAAATACAGACACTTTTAGGAAAAGTCAGGTACCAGCAGGATTTTTATTTTTTCAAAAAAGTTATTGCAGATATAAAATTCAAAACGGTCAAAATGACCGCCATGGCAGTTCTACTGTTAAGGGGGTCAAGATGGGTGTAGTTTGCCGTTGGCAGGTTGTCACGACGGACGCCTCTTTGACTTGTTGGGGTGCGGTCTTCGGCAGTGGCAGTGGTGTCCCATGTAAATCGCCAGGGGGGCTCGTGGTCGCGCACCCTCGATAGGCATGCGCACCACCTCCTCCTTTGGGCTCAAGACAGGTTTCTTTCGCCGAGAGCAGTTCACATTCCAGGGGACCTGAACATCGCAAGTCGGGGGAATGGATGTTGCTCTGCTAAACAGTGGCTCTAATTTGGAGCATGTTTGTATTTTCACAGTTGGACCTCTTTGCGTGGCAGAGCTCGACACAGTGCCCCCTATGGTTTTCCCTGTCTCAGCTCATCTGACACCTCTGTGGATAGATGCCCTCGCTCATCCGTGGCTGGTGTTGAGACTGTATGTATTCCCTCCGGTCAAGCGAATCCTTGCAGTCCTTTGCAGAGTGAGGGAGTGTGGGATCCGCCTCCTTCTGGTAGCCCTATTCTGGCCATCCCAGACGTGGTTCTCGGAACTGAGCTCCCTGGTGGAGGAGTCCCCTTGGCAGATTCCTATCAGGAGAGATCTGCTGTCTCAGCTCCAGGGCAGGAATTGGCATCCTTGACCCGAGATATGGAGGCTGAGGGCGATAAGAGGCAATTGCTAGCGACAATGGCGTCTGGTCTTCCCGCTGATGTTTGGGAGACCATTGATAACGCTCGTGCGCCTTCTACTAGACTGCTGTATTTCTCTAAGTGCAAGGTTTTTGAGTCTTGGTGTTCGGCTCATGCAGTGGACCCTGTCAGCTGCCCGGTCGGTTCAGTGCTGGAATTCCTGCAGGATAAATTTGTGACTGGAGTGGCTGCAACTTAGCCTGGCAAGCCAGACCTACATCAAGATGTTAGATCTGGCAACTCACAATAGACACGGCTCAATCCGAGGGGCGGGATAAACGGCTGTCTTTCAAATTCCCTCTGCACGCAATAGGACAGCGCTTCAACCAACCAGAGCATTTTCCCAACAGCGGAGCTAACGTTAGTTGATAGAGTCAACTTTTGAATCTGGCCGGCAAAACTACGAACACATCTTCCTTTTTAAGAATGACTTAAGTGCCGTTCTTTGCTCTTTTCTCAAAGAAAAACTTAACTCCAAGTCCTCCAGAGTCGCGGCCAAAGCCGATTCGAAAGACTGTTCTCCAGCAGCAGCTCTTCTTTGTTTTCAAGTAGCAGGGAACCGTCGCAACTCTGTCGTCATTATGTTAAGCCTGCCTTGCCTACTCTATACACGACGTGATTGGCCTGACCCAATTTAGGTTTTTACAGCTCCGAAAGTCAACGGAGAGTTGCTAGACTACCCTGGCTGCAAAATAATTTTTGCTGCCGCTAGGGTGCGTCTAGATTTCTAGGCTAGCTGCAACTACCTTTAGAGTTTATGTCGGCTATCGCTGCCTATCGGGAGTCAGACGAGGTCCCCTTAGGTAAACACTGTCTGGTCTCCTCGTTTAAGCGTGGAGTTAGACACTTGAGGCCTGCACATCCTAATAGTGTCCCTACCTGGGATTTATCAGTTGTTCTGGAGGGGCTATTAGAGCCTTACTTTGAACCCTTGGAGTCAGCTCCGGACCGGATTCTTACTCTCAAGGTGGCACTTTTGTTAGCGTTGGCCTCTCTCAAACGCGTGGGGGATCTGCAGGTTCTTTCTGTGAGTGAGCCTTGTATGGAGTTTGCCCCAGGTCTTGTGAAGGTGTTTCTATGGCCTAGACCTGGTTATGTCACCAAAGTTTTGTCCACATCATTCCGCTCTCAAGTTGCGCCACTGAGGAGTTTTTTTAAGTTTGCCACAACTTTGGTAAACTTTTAGTATGTTTTTAAGTACATCTGATACTACTGTAAACCACTGAGAAACCTTTTTCTTTTTTTGGGGTCAAGCCATATTTGCAGCTGACTACTTCCCCATGGGCGCAGTGGTCCTCTGAGAGTATAGTCAGCGTTCTCGAGGACGCCGGCATACCCATCAGCCAAGGTCTTTCAAGAGAAGATCTACTCCTTCTCGCCCATAACACTCTGGGTAATCCACCAGTTTCTAATTCTTCGACTTCAAAAGCCTCGACATCGACAGCTCAGCCAAAACAAGCCGGCAGGAAGAGAACTGCCAAATCATCTTGACCTCATCCAGCAAAAAGAACATTGCAGCCTGCCATCTTCTCCACAGATCAACGATCCCACTGACATGAATTTTCAGCTCATCTCTGCAGTTCAAAGCCTCTCTCAAACGGTGACGGTTCTCTCATGACGATTTTTGAACATTCCTTCGCCTTACCCACTATAGTGGCCAAATGTCCCGTTGGCCCCCCCTGACCGGTCCCAAGCCACGCCCCATCCCACAAACCCACTATTTGTCTGATTATCTACTATAGTGGCCAAATGTCCCATTGACCGTCCCTGGCCGGTCCCAAGCCACGCCCCCATACCACAAACCCACTAAATGTCCCTTCGAACCATGCCAAGCAGTGGTGATCTGTTTCCGCAATTTTAGAAATATGTATTTAACAATAACACCAGTACATAAAATGTACATATGGGCACAAATATGTAAACAGTCTACTCAAGACTCAGTAAGTGCAAAATGCCACACAACACATTGCTGTCAGAGTGTCAGGGAGCTCAATCTGAGAAAAGAACATGTGTTACAACCTTATTTAATATCTAGAGGGATTAAGGAATGGAACATTAAAATAATGAGCGTGTACTGGAAAACATCAAACACATCACCCGATTGAGTTTTTTTAGGGAAGTGATTTATTACAATGAGTCTCAACATGAGAAGGACACCTCAAAGTAATTAGTTAGATTATAATAAAGAAAGGTAAAGAGAAAAGAACTAGATTTGTGCCAAATCAAAGAACGAAGTAAAACCAAAACCAGTCTTACTAAAAAACTAATAAACAATGTAATCTGACTAGATCAGCGTCCAGCAAGAACCAAACAAAACATCTTCAGCGTCAAAAAGACGCCCTAAATAAACTATTCTTACTAACAAAACAAAACTTACAAGGAGTGGCACAAGTCACTAAACTGGTGTTCTAAACACAAATTGATCTCTCAGTGTGGCATATGTATATCACGTGATATCTAAGCTGTTCTTTTCTCTTCCCCCATTTAACAGTAGATCAAACCACCAGACAGAATAAATGGTGATACTCACAAGGAAAAAAAACAGCGCAAATGAGCCTCACTTAAAGAGGTCTCATTACTGAGTTCTCAAAGAACACATCAATCCAATTAATGGTACAGGTCAGGCAAACTAACAAGCGAGAGCTCTAGCGTGCGCAAAGTCATCTCCCGCCTCCAACACAGGTGCGCTCTTTATAGGCACATGGCGCGCCCTCATTGGTGTAGCCGCGTTGAATCATCATCCAACAGCAATGATGACGATGACGTCACCCGGATGATTGACAGATGGATAAGCCAATCAGGTAGCCGCATCGTCCTGCTGACAGTGAAAGTGAAACAAAAGAAAGAGCGTACGGGAGGAAAAAAAAAACAACAACAACAGCTCCAAACAGATGACAGTATAAGACGTAACAACATGAAAAATAAAAAATAAACTCTAGGGTCAACACATTTAGATGGACCATCTCAAAATTAACTAGGCTACTGGCAATGAATTGGACTGCCCAGCATTAGATGCATGTGCTGCAGCTCTATGGCAAATCATTGCAGTTGAATAGCAATACAATACTGCATATGTTGTACTTGACATCATTAATTAACAGTGAATATTTTGAACACTTCAAGTACACTGAGATCCAGACAGCTGGCAAGATACTGCACCATCTCAGCTGGAAGCTGATGTGGTTTGCTTTTCTATGTTAAGTTTACATCATCTTGTGTCCAACATGGTAAACAAAAGAATGTAAGTCCCTTGCATTAATGAATCAGCTGTTTCAAATACAGCTTTTAAATGTGTTTAGTGTGTGTGCCGTGGGTGTGTGCTTGAGTGAGTGTGCATGGGTGAGAAAGAGAGAGATGGCTATACCCTGACCCTATACAAAATTCACACCCCATTGAAATTCCTTTCAAACACCTATGTTTGAGTTTGTGTTCTTTTTCCCCTTGTTTAACTTGTGGGGTTATGGTTTTGGTTTAGAAAATATAAGCTTTATGCTCTTTATGATTCCATGTTTTGGACTTCTCAGAGACTCTTGCAGAGTTTTTTTTTTATTTATATATATATATATATATATATATATATATATATATATATATATATTATTGGAAACCAGCATTCACAAGCATCAATACAGTACTTAATTATGCTACAGCTGTTTTCTTTGAAATATAATTACAGAATTCATCTTTTGCTAGTAACCTTAAATTTCCATTGTTTTGTGGTGACATGTAAGAGCGCTAAATCTAATATATGGGGAGCGTGATCAGAAACAGCGATAGCAGAATATTCAGTGGATTTCACAGCAGAAAAAGAGCCTTGTCTATAAAAAAGTAGTCAATGCGGGAATAAGATTGGTGTACCTTGGAGAAATAAGAAAATTCTTTTAAAAATGGATGGCGCAGGCGCCAAGCATCTATGCAGCCCAATTGACTCATAATGGATGATAATGTCTTCGACATGGCAGAGGGTATAAGTACTTTCGGGTGAGATCGGTCAAGTTTGGGGTCTATTACTAAGTTCAGGCCCCCCCCTAGAATTAGACGATGAGTTTCCAAGTTGGGAATCTTTGAGAAAAGGGAAGTCATAAAATTGGGATTGTCCCAATTAGGGGCATAAACATTAACCAATACAACTGAAGTTTGATATAATGTGCCACTTACTATAACATAACGGCCATGGGGATCAGATATGATCTAATCAGGCAAGAATTGGGTACGTTTGTTAATGAGAATGGCAACACCCCTGGATTTACTATTGAAAGCTGAATGGAATATTTGCCCAACCCACGGTTTGCGCATTCTGAAGTGATCATTTATACATAAATGAGTCTCCTGAAGGAAAGCGATGTCAGTCTTAAGACTTCTGAGATGTGAAAACAATTTGGATCGCTTTATCGGGCCCCCAAGTCCGCGAACATTCCAACTCACAAACCGAATACTAGACCCACTCAGTCCTCTCTGAGAGATACTTAGGTTAACCATTAGGAAATCAATGAGCATCCTGGTCAAGAACACAATGAGCAATATAGTAGCATCCAGTTGAAATTAACTTTGAGAAAGAAACACAAAAAACCTCCCAGTAGATAAAGAAAAAAAACACATTCCTCCAAAAACACAATGGCCATTGTTTAGACCATAAACCATCCAACAAGTTACTTCCTAAGCTCGTCATAACAGAACAAGACGACCTGCAGGACTGGAATACACACAACCGGTTTACCATGCGGTAGGTTCTGCCTCCTGATGAACCAGAATATACGCCATAACCCCCCCCCCCCCCAAAAAAAAAAAACCTTGTAAACAGTTATTTATGAAAACAATCTGGAGTGACACTGGATCAGTATTTGTACCAAGCTGACCATGCAATCTCCTAGCTAAAAAAGTGCAGGCAAAGATAGAATTTTTTTTTTTTTTTTTTAATATTCCTTTTTAAAATAACTACGGAGCCCTTGAGGGGACCTGTGAAAAAATAATAAAAATAGGACTTTCGCGTGCGCACGAGAAACTTTCACGTGGGCACGAGAAACTATCGCGTGCGCACGAGAAACTTTCGCGTGGGCACGAGAAACTTTCGGTTTGCGTTATAGCGTCATTAATACAAATGTGGAAATATGGATGATGTATATATCATTTATGTTGTTGTTTGACATGTTTTGAAGTGTAGGCTATATTTTAGCAAAAATCTCAAGCAAGGTGCTATTAAAGACAAGACTTAGAGGCATATTTTAGTCACAATTCAAATAATTGTATTAACTTTGAATATAGGCCTACTTTTAATAAACTTTGTATTTGTATGTGTATTGATAAAAAATAAACAACAGGCTAATAATCTTCTGCTACTGAGATGAAGGAAACATTTTTTTAAAGAAGTAAAGTTCACAAGATTGCTATTTATCTTGATCAAACTGTTCCGTCATCAGCTCTTCCTCAGTTCTGCACTGCAGAATAAAATAGTCATCCTCTGCTGCAGTTGTACGGATTCTTAACGCGTTTATTGCAACTACATTTCATCTTTTTCTCATCAAACAACCAGATTAACGAATGGTTCGACACAACCCGTACCGAAGAGCCTAGACAGGTCTTTCTTCTGTATAGATATACTGTATACAGGGTAAATGACGACTGTTGGTCTACCATGGTCGCCCTCGTCCAGTAAGTTTTAAATAATAATAATAATAATAATAATAATAATAATAATAATAATAAATTAAGATATAAATCAATATAATTCGTTGTAAATTAAATATTTTAAACAATAGCTACAAAAAGGTAATAATTGACTGTATAGTCCTAACGTTCATGCATGAACTGTCATTCAGACTTAACAACCAGAGAACAGAGAACATCAGAGATATTAAAATACATACTCTTCTGAGTTTTATGATGTAGGCCTTTTTTTTATTAAAATTTATCGGCCTATAATTTATACCTATCTCAAGGATGCGCGCTTGTGCGTGGCGCACTCATTCATGTTGAGAGGGAAACACGCATTATATTATTAGGCTAGTCTATTCAGAAATAGTGTAAAAGACCTGTAAATAAAATACAACATTAACATTATAAACACTATTAATAACATATAGGCTATGCGTATTTTACTTCCCCATAGCCAAATCCTTAAATGAATGGAATCAGAAAACAACAAGAAATGAAAAATAAGTAACCACTTATAATAATAATAATAATAATAATAATAATAAATATAGCTGCGAGCAGCGATTACGGGCCCAAGCCTAAAGGCACCGGGGTGGCGGTACCGCCGGCTTTGGCCCTCCATCGCTGCTCGCAGCTATATTTATATATATATATATACATACATACACACACATACATATATATGTATATGTATATATATATATATATATATATATATATATATATATATATATATATATATATATATATATATATATATATATATATATATTATTGTTCAAAAGTTTGGGGTCAGTAAGATTTTTTATGTTTTTAGGAGAAGTCTCTTCTGCTCACCAAGGCTGCATTTATTGATTAAAAATACAAACAAAAACAGTAATATTGTGAAATATTATTCCAATTTAAAACAGCTGTTTTCAATTTTTAAATATTTTACATAGTAATTCATTTCTGTGATCAAAATTGAGTTTTCAGCATCATTACTCCAGTCTTCAGTGTCACATGATCCTTCAGAAATCATACTAATATGATGATTGATGCTCAATAAATATTCTTTATTATTTTCAATGTTGAAAACAGTTGTGTACAGATTTTTTTTTTTCAAAATGCTTTGATGAATGTAAAGTTCAAAAGAACAGCATATATTTCAAATATATATATTTTTAACATTATAAATGTCTTTACTGTAACTGTTGATCAGTTTAACTCATCCTTCATAAATAAAAGTACTGATTTATTTTATTTATTTCCCCAAAAAAATAAAATTGTAATTATTACTAACCCAAAACTTTTGAGCGGTAGTGTTTAACGTTACAAAAGCTTTAGATTTCAGATAAATGCTGTTCTTTTGAACTTTCTATTCATCAAAGACTGTACACAACTGTTTTCGACATTTAAAATAATAATGAATGTTTCTTGAGTATCAATCATCATATTAGAATAATTTCTGAAGGATCATGTGACAGTGACGACTGGAGTAATGATGCTGAAAACTCAGCTTTGATCACAGGAATAAATAACAGTTTAAAATATATTAAAATAGAAAGCAGCTGTTTTAAATTGGAATAATATTTTACAATATTACTGTTTTTGTTTGTATTTTTAATCAAATAAATGCAGCCTTGGTGAGCAGAAGAAACTACTCTGTTATGTGCGCGCCACAGACTGCACGCACGTCCGCTTAGAGTTCCGCCTTTTGCCTTCCGTCAATATTACGTTATTAGAAAAATATTTTTTTAGAGAATCGATTTTTTGACATTTGTGAATCGATTCAGAATCGTCCACGTCCGCATCGCGATGCATCTAAGAATAAATTTTTTCTCCCACCCCTAGATTTCATACAACAGGTTAATAAACAGTTACAATTAAGTCACTTACATTTTAGATGCAATGTTGACTGTTTTTGTTCTGTTTCAGCAGCGAAAATAGTTAAACAAAGATCACGGCAGAACCATCACGCATCACGTGTTTTCTCATAACTGAACGATTCAGCATTTTTAACGAATCGGTTGACTCAAAGATTGAATGATCAATCCATAAACATCTGTCTTAATCATGATCGACTCATTCGAACGAATCGTTTGAACGAATGAATCAATGACTCGCTTATTAAGATGGATGCCTGGCGACACCTAATGGCGGTTTAGTGTTGTTTAAAAGCATCATTCTTTCCCACATGTGTGTGATTTGTGTGTGCAACATTATCATTATTTTTCTTACACTATTATATTAGCGATTTAAAAGCACCCACTAGTGTCACACGTCGATTAACCGGTGGGAAAATATCCTCAGACACATACCTAATACATGTATATTTAAATACAATATTGGCCTACCTGGTAAAAAGTTTTATATACTATTTTGATGTCCTTTTGGACACAAGAGGGCAGTATAGCCCTATGTTTGCTTTTTTGTTGAACCAAATAGCACTAAATAGCCTGTTTTAACTTTTTCATTCTTCTTGAATTGCAAAAACAGAATAAAATGGGTTTAGTTGTGATATTTGTATACTTTTATATAGAAATAAATGGTATATAATTACATTTTTAGAAGATTTTTAGTGTTTCCTTTTTGGACATTATTTAATCCCTCGCCATAGCAAAACCGTTTGAGATATTTATTATCCATTCACAATTTAGCATATTTAATGTAGTTTCATCATGTTGAAAAAGTTTGGTATGAATAAAATAAATAGTTTAAGAGGAGTGGCTAAAAATTCAGAGGCTGATTTTGCAAAAAAATCCACATTCAGAC
>NW_028296464.1:0-87500 GCF_964197995.2 Scardinius erythrophthalmus | reverse complement strand
TGCCACGCCCGGGTACCAGCTTCAGCGCGGCCCTGATGGCCGCGGGTTCTGACCTGTGTGCAAAGTTTCAAGAGTTTTTGAGCATGTTAAGGGGCCCAAAAGTGCCCGAGAAGTAGAAAAAAATAATAATAATAACAAATAATCCTACCGAAAACAATAGGGCTCTTCGCCCTTTCAGGGCTTGGGCCCTAATAATCCTACCGAAAACAATAGGGCCTTCGCCCTTTCAGGGCTTGGGCCCTAATAAATGCACAGTAGTCTATAAAAATAGCCCATTGTGCCTTTTATTACAAACAACTTTAAGCCTATTTTAAACGCCAAGCCTAAACGAATTTATTTGAATCGAAACTGAAACTATACCGCAAAGTTGGGTTCGTGCATCTTTCGTTCGGTCCAAAGTTTAATACTGAACAGGAATTAATAATCATTTAATAATGAACCGGCTGTGATGTCAAGTTAATGCCAGAAGTGAACCGATGTTGTTAATAGCGCGATTCGCCGGCGCCATCACTTGAATTTGTTCCTCAGTTGGGGAAATAACTTAATACTTTATCGTTTCATACTCTGTCATTCGAAACAGTAAAATGTATATTTTTATTTGTGTACATTCAAAATGACTACAAAATGTCATGCCTTTGAAAAAGAAAGAAAACAACATGATGCGGACGTGTAGAACTTTATCCAAGAGCTGTTGTAAAGCCTATAGCCTATAAACAATCTGTTACAGTAATTTTCTATTATATACAAAAAAACAAAATACAACTGCAGCAGAGGATGGCTATTTTATTCTGCAGTGCAGAACTGAGGAAGAGCTGATGACGGAACAGTTTGATCAAGATAAATAGCAATCTTGTGAACTTTACTTCTTTAAAAAAATATTTCCTTCATCTCAGTAGCAGAAGATTATTAGCCTGTTGTTTATTTTTTATCAATACACATACAAATACAAAGTTTATTAAAAGTAGGCCTATATTCAAAGTTAATACAATTATTTGAATTGTGACTAAAATATGCCTCTAAGTCTTGTCTTTAATAGCACCTTGCTTGAGATTTTTGCTAAAATATACACTTCAAAACATGTCAAACAACATAAATGATATATACATCATCCATATTTCCACATTTGTATTAATGACGCTATAACGCAAACCGAAAGTTTCTCGTGCCCACGCGAAAGTTTCTCGTGCGCACGCGATAGTTTCTCGTGCCCACGCGAAAGTTTCTCGTGCCCACGCGAAAGTTTCTCGTGCGCACGCGATAGTTTCTCGTGCGCACGCGAAAGTCCTATTTTTTTTTTTTCACAGGTCCCCTCAGGGGCTCCGTAAATAACTAAGTGAAAAAAAAAAAAAAAAAAAATATATATATATATATATATATATATATATTTATATATATATATATATATATATATATATATATATACACACACATACATATACATACATATATACACACATACATACATACATACATACATACATAAACACATACATACACACATACACACACACCCTCTCTCCTTTTCCCTTTTTTTTTTTAAAGAAAAATTATTCAAATAAGTAGTTTCAGGCCATAAACTGGTGACTGCAAACTGTACAAAAGTAAAGAGAGTGGTGTTTTTTAATACCCACATATCAAAAAAAAAAAAAAAAAAAAATTAAAAGTGTGTTTCTTAGAAAAGATATTTTATATATAGACAAAACAAAAAAGCCATACGTGAAGTAGAGCAAACAAATAGCAGCTGGCTGCCATGATACTTCAGCACTGTCCACATTTAACTGGAGATGAGATGGAGTGATATGTGGTACTGTTCATAGTCTGTGGTCCATTTCAAGAGTGTCGTCGCGCCTTACCTCGAAAGAGTCCAGCAACAGAATAGAAAAAAAAATTGTTGCCTTCAGAAATAATGTTTTTATAATTTAATGGGAATGTTAGCAAAACATTCTAAGATACTGACCAAAGGCCACAACAAGCATAAAGAGTATTATGATCATGTCAAAATGTGGCTCCACCTCAAATGAGGGTAACCTATGTTATTTCCCAAAAGATTATAGGATCTCTATAAAAACCTCAAAGTCCTTATATTTGCCGAAATGTCAGCGCTGACACATTTTACATATGATAATATCTATTCAATGGGTGAATGGAGTCACTGGTTGCACTGCTGCAAATGGTAATAGCCATCATGACTTTCTCTAAAGCTAATGAAACTGTCTGTACTCTGCAAGGAGAGCCTGTACACCCTGAGCTATGGAAAGACGGGGACATCATAGTTGGAGGGGTTTTCTCTTTCCATAGCAGCTGGGAGGTTATGCAACTGACATATTCTGTCACACCACCTCCACTAAAATGCATCAGGTAAGTAAAACCCGAAAAACAGTATGTTATGAGATGTTGTAAATACGAATGCTATGCTACATGATTAATTCATATTTTTTTTTTTTTTTGCTTTGTTTTGTTTTGTTTTTTTAACAAGTCTTAATTTTAGAGACTTCCAGTATGCACAGTCCATGCTCTTCGCAATAGAAGAAATTAATAACAGTTCCGCTTTGCTACCTGGGGTCTCATTAGGCTACAAGATCTATGACACATGTGGCTCAGTGGCAGTTGGGGTTCGAGCAGCTATGGCCCTTGCGAATGGGCATGAGAAAACGTCTGTTGAAGGGCCCTGCACAAAGAAGGCTGAAGTGCAAGCCATTATAGGAGACACAACTTCTTCAGCATGCATGGCAATATCAAAGGGTATTGGACCATTCAAGCTTCCATTGGTATGTTTTTATACATCACATTTTACAGTTTATCAAAATATAGCATTTTAAAATGTTATAAAAATCAAATGCAATCTATGTTTTAAACAAATAATAGATCGCAATGAATGTAACAAATGTAAATATACTGGATGTGTTATGACTAAATGTATTGTTTCTCATAGATCAGTCACTATGCAACCTGTGAGTGTCTCAGTGGCAAAAAAAAATATCCCTCATTTCTTCGAACTATTGCCAGTGACCACTACCAGAGCATGGCACTGGCAGAACTGGTTAAACACTTTGGATGGACCTGGGTGGGAGCCATAAGAACAGATGATGATTATGGTAATAATGGGATGGCCACTTTCACGAAGGTGGCTGAACAAATGGGTATCTGTTTGGAATATTCTCTCCCTTTTTTCAGAACCTATCCTGAAGATAAAGTAATGAGCATAATTGAGCAGATTAAAAGCTCTACTTCACGAGTTATTGTGGGGTTTCTTGCTCACTGGGACTTGGAGGTTCTGCTGCATAAATTTGTTGAATACAATATTACTGGTTACCAGTGGGTAGGCACTGAAGCCTGGATCTCTGATTCAGTCATTGCCAGTATGGATAAGCACCATGTTCTACAAGGAGCAATTGGTCTGGCTATACCCAAAACACAAGTGACAGGTCAACAAGAATTCATTCTAGATATAAAACCACTGAAGTCATCAGGAGGTGCTATTTTTACTGAGTTCTGGGAATCCCTGTTTCAGTGTAAATACTCAACTAAGAACAATTCAGTGTCCACTACTGCATGTACAGGCAAGGAGGAACTGTCACAAGTGCAAAACCTATTCACAGACATGTCCCTTATGGGCTGCAAGGAAAAATGTGCCTCAAAAAAACAGCCTGATCCTTTAACAGTGGGTTAACTATTTTACTACTGCTACAATATAAAGTACATTATTCTCTAAGGTTGTACATGTGTACAGAGCATGTTCAACATTTTATAATATGCACTTTATGTACATTACAAATATTACTGTATTGAGTTTAAAAAGATTTGTTTGTGGTGTCAAACACTAGTCAATGACTGCTTTAAATATTGAATATTTTGTCTATTATTATTATTATTATTATTATTATTATTATTATTATTATTATTATTATTATTATTATTCAGTTTCTGAAGCACCTGAGAAGGGTGCACTTCAAAACTAAAGATGACGAAGAGGTTTACTTCGATGAAAACGGTGATCCAGTGGCAAAATATGAGATAATAAATTGGCAACCAAGTAGAAAACAACACTATGAATTTGTTACTGTTGGACTATATGATGCCTCTTTTCTGGGGATAAATCATTTAGCTGTCAATATGGCAACAATTATATGGGCAAATAATTCCACAAAGGTGAGGAAAAAGTGGACTTACAGAAAAAAAAAAATGGTTTGAATTTTAATTTCTCTAAGTAAATGGAAATGGCAAAACAAATAAACAAATAAACTCTTGTCACAGGTACCAGTGTCTGTGTGCAGTGAAAGCTGCCCCCCTGGCACTAGGAAGGCTGTGAAGAAAGGAAAACCTTTATGTTGTTATGACTGCATACCATGCACAGAGGGAGAGATCAGTAACACTACAGGTAAAATTTAATGATTATTTCCATAAAGAAAGAAAACAAGACACATAAATCATTGATTTTTCTGTTATTAATAATCACATCCAATAACAGATTCTGTAACATGTCTGCGGTGCCATCAAGACTTCTGGTCAAATCTGCAAAACAATGGATGTGTTAAAAAGGAAACAGAATTTTTGTCATATGAGGAGATCATGGGAATTTTACTCACAGCTATTTCAGTTGTTGGTGTATTTATAACAATGATAATTGCAGTCATATTTTTCAGATATAAAAATACCCCAATAGTGAAAGCCAACAACTCAGAATTGAGCTTCTTGCTACTGATTTCATTGATGATGTGTTTTCTCTGTTCACTTACTTTCATTGGTCGGCCCACTGAGTGGTCCTGTATGTTGCGTCACACAGCATTTGGCATCACTTTTGTCCTCTGTATCTCCTGTGTTCTGGGGAAAACAATTGTGGTATTAATGGCCTTCAGGGCTACACTTCCACAAAGTAATGTCATGAAACGGTTTGGCCCTCCTCAACAGAGACTCAGTGTTTTTGCCTTTACTCTTATACAAGTGCTTATTTGTGTCCTTTGGTTAACAATATCACCCCCTTTTCCTTTTAAAAATCTTAAGTACTTCAAAGAAAAGATCATTCTAGAGTGTAACGTGGGATCAGTTGTAGGTTTCTGGGCAGTGCTGGGTTATATTGGACTTCTTGCCATTCTTTGTTTCTTTATGGCTTTTCTGGCTCGGAAACTCCCTGATTACTTTAATGAAGCCAAATTCATTACATTTAGTATGCTCATATTCTGTGCTGTTTGGATTGCTTTTATACCAGCTTATGTTGGTTCTCCTGGAAAATTCACTGTAGCAGTGGAGATATTTGCCATTTTAGCCTCCACATATGGAATGTTGTTTTGCATATTCATTCCTAAATGCTATATCATTTTATTGAAACCAGACAATAACTCTAAAAAACATTTGATGAGTAAATTACCCTCACGAGCTCTGTGAGTAATATATTTAAAGAAAATATATTTGAGAATTATGTGGATGAAATAATACTCACTCTTACTTTTACCAACCTATATTAAGTTATGCTGATTATTATCATGATGATGGCATGTTTTTTTACTGAACAGCTTTATAGTTTATGTTGGTACATAATAAAACTAAAAACATCTCTGTTTTGGTAACTGTTTTATCCAAAACCTTTATACACATATAAACTGAAAATTCAGCCGTTTTTTTTTTTGAAGGTCCTAGCATGTTATTGTGGCATGAAATGAGTGGAGGGAAATGAGAATCACAATTTAAACTGGAGGGGCGCCAGGGAAATACTCCCATGAAGGACAAAAATACACATTAATATAAAAACACAATCATCAATTAAGACTCATTATCATGGACTCTCTCTCCAAAAGACACAACACAATCAAGATTGTAAAAATAACTCTCCAGGGCCAGGCTTAACGGGAACAAGGCAGGCCGGCTGCAACTATATTTACACCAAATCAGCCAACCCGCGCACACACAATAAGGAAGTTGTGTCAGCACACACAGCACACTGTGATGCACATCACCGAATGAAAGCAGCTAGCCTCCCCTGTTCCACACCGAGTCCTCACTGGCTTCTGGAGAGGAAGGAAAAGAGACACACATTAACCAAAGACTACAAAAAGAAAACTACACTGAATGATACAAAAAAGAAAACCAACATAACATTTACAGACACTGTGTGGTGGGAGTTTATAGCACTCAGGACCCCTGATGACACTGCATACAGCAAGAGCAGATATCCTATTTGACCAGAAGGTGGATGAGGCGAAAAGCATAAATACTTTACAATAAAATATAATACATTGCAAAAAAAGAAAAGAAAATAATAAATATGGAATACGATAAAGCTGCAAAAATAGATCAAAACCATATATATATATATATATACTGTATATATATATATATATATATATATATATATATATATATATATATATATATATATATATATACACACACACACACACACACACACACACACACACACATACAGTATATGTATATATAACTGGGATCTCGTTAAATTATGGAATACATTTTTTTTTTTAAATTAAATAGGCCTATTTGTGAAAACAAATATGTAATATTTGAGTTACATAAAATCTTTTTATTTGTTTTCTTTCTAATTGTCCTTGAAATAGTGGTCAAGAACCCCCCTGATCAAAATGTTATGTTGTCATTTGATTTGAAGTTTAGTACGCTCAAAATGTCCGGTGCTCAGAAAAGGAAAGGAAAGAGAAGAAGAGAAGAAGAAAATAGAGGCCTTAGAGATTTTCTTAGCGCACTCTCACGTCTTCAAACAACACGTCGAGCACTGTCTTGCTCTCTCTCCCTTGCTCATATTAATCAAAATCAATTGACACGATAGTAAAAGGTCAGAAGACCGCAGTTTCAAGTGGAGCATTTGGAGATTTTTTCTCCTGAATTACCGCGGGGTGTGAATTGTGCTAAAAAAAAAAAAAAAACGTTGCCTTACCCTCTCTGAAAAGCATTCCGCAATTTCACAATTTCCACAATTTCAGTAAACAAAAAAACCTATCCAGTAATGAAATGTTTTCTGTGTTCACACAAATCTTGTGCAATGTCCTAAACTGCCGAGATAATCACACAATGCGTGCCGTAGGCTACACGTCCACTAATGACACGTCCGATACGCAAACAAATGACTCCTTTAAACCATTAACTTTAATGAATGGTTAAAACAACTGATCTGTCCAACACTGAGCTCACGAGACGTCTGAATCGGTGTATATATATAAAAAAAAAAAAATCGGTAACACTTTACAATAATGTTCCATTTATTAAACTCTAGTTAACTACATTAGTTAACATACTATTAATAAACTGCACTTCTACAGCATTGTTAATGTTAATTTTAATATTTAGGCTACTAATAGCCTACATTATTGAAATCAAAAGTTGTATTTGTTAACATAGTTAAAGGGATACTTCACCTCTGGGAAGATGAATGTGTATTTAAAATAGGTCATTTAAGTAGAAGAAATGTGAAGACATTTTTGATTTTGGAGCTTTCTAGACTGAGAAAAGCCAGAAAATGTATTTTTGGCTTATGTGGATAAAAGACAACAACTCCCTTCGCTGCCCTAGGAGGCCACACCTACCGGTAAGGGAGCGCAGTTGAAAACAACAAGGCTAGTCTACGTGATGAGTTTGCCAGTGATTTAGAGTTCGGCTTTTGCGTTCTACAGTCGCCATCCATTCATTATGTTTATTGTGGCGAGCAGGACGAGGCTGACGGCCGCGGGAGAACGGTGCGAGGCCGGTGGCGTCATTACATACTGAGACGCGCCGGGTCTCGCATCGCTCACGGAGGAGCAGGAATTTTCTTAGCAATGGTAAAACGCACATCAACCGATCACTTGTTTAGCGTTCATGTAAACACTACATTCAGATTCACCAATCGGAATGAATTCAGTTAGATTGAAACAAGAGGTGTGCATGTAAACAATGAATGGCGACCGCAGAAAGCAAAAGCCGAATCCTGGACATTTTGAACGATCTCGCCCGCTGGACAAGTCCGGGAAAAGGAGGATGTAACCCCTACTTACTCAGCTTTCTCCTACTATTCAGCTTTCTCCTACTATTCAGCTTTCTCCACAGAACAAGAGCCTGCTAGCTTAGCTTCCAAAGAAAGACGGCTGACACTATGTGTGCATTCTGTGAGTGAGATCCCTCCCTCTATGGTCGGGCTGAAAACATGTGGAACAATGCCATCTACTGGCTGTAGTCTTTAGCCTCTGGCCAGAAAATCCTCCGATGATGCAAAATGACGATTTTTGCCAGACAAAAAATGCATAAATCTCTTGTCTCAGGGGGATATGAGGGTGGGAAGCATGGTAATTCGAAAATACTACAGGTTTTCTACTAATACAAAGCTTAATGCTAAATCCTGAAGTATCCCTTTAAGGAGAGGAGAGGAGAGGATAGGAGAGGAAGAGCAGAGGAGAGGAAGAGCAAAGGAGAGGAACAGGAGAGGAGAGGAAGATCAGAGGAGAGGAAGAGGAGAGGAAGAGCAGATGAGAGGAACAGGAGAGGAAAAGCAGAGGAGAGGACGAGCAGAAGAGAGGAAGAGCAGAGGAGAGGAGAGGAAGAGCAGAGGAGAGGAACAGGAGAGGAAGAGCAGAGGAGAGGAGAGAAACAGGAGAGGAAGAGTGTATATATATATATATATATATATATATATATATATATATATACATACACACACACACACACACACATATAAAGAAGTATAATGAATAAACGAAAATGAGAATAACAACGAAATAACAATCTTAGCAAAAGGAAACTGAAGCGAAGAAACAGTGCAAAGCACAAACAAAAAGAAACAAAACTATAATTGTAAACAATCAAAAACGAAACTGAACAGCAGCCCTGCAGATTCAATGCTCGGAAGCTAGAGCCAAATAGGAATGCAAAGCAGCACAAAAGAACCCACAAAAGCACAGCAAGCAAACAAAACAAAAACAAAGAAATGCCCATAAGCAACAAAAACAAATAAATGAACGCAAGCAAAACAAAAATAAATTGCCAGTAAGCAAAACAGCAGCGCCGTTATGTGTGGCATCTTTGGCTAGGAATAAGGCTTAACAATCTCGATGTTCCATTCCCTCTTTACCTTTACCAAAAAGATCCAAAGGGTTAAACTAAATTTACCAAATCCCAAATGTAAAGAAAAGGGGGATGCGTACTTACGATTTGGGTTGAACAAACACAAGACGCAAAGCTGTATGGTTACTCAGAACAGGTGCCGTGGCTCAATCTACCGGCCAGCATTCATACACCTGATATTGTTGCTATTACTGAGAGCAATACACAATAAATATCACCATCGCAAGCGATCAAGAAAGTTAATACAAAAGACCACATGTACCTGAGCGAACTCCGCCACAACTTTCTACAACACCGACACCACCAAAACCACTCTAAACAAACTATAAATAGTACATATTAGCCTTGAGCTGTTCACATTACACATTCAGCAGAGCCCTAACATATCTGGATAGGAATGGAAATGGAAATGCCAGGGAGAGGAGAACCCAGAATCACCAGGACACGTCAACACCCATCAAAATAAGGATCCTTAAATATTATGACCAGAGGGGCGCTAGTGAGCTATGGGTTGGTAGGGCGCACTCCCCTGCAGCTCCCACAAAATTATAATTAAATTGACTTTTATAACAATAATTCCTACATAAATAGTTTTCCGTGCAAGTTGGATTTGCTGAAGTTTCGTTTATGCTCATCAGCTACAAGAAATGCACAAATTTGTAGTGCATTGATTTTTTTGGGGATTTGAAAACTTGTTAGGTCAAGTACAGTGGGGCCTACCAGGAAGTAGCTGGGTGAGGAAGTGGAGCAGGTGAACAGCTTCCTATCTAGAATTGATGTTACAAGCAAATATATGTCAAAATCAGGTATGTTAAATTAGGTATGATTAATGCAGAATGACTTTTGTTATATTCATGCCTCTCATTACATTTATGTTGTAACGAACTACAGGGTGTAGTACTTTATTCTGTCCAGTAGGTGTCTCTGGGTAACACTATTTGTGTCCTCAGGTTAAGCGCTGTGAAACAGGTGTGGAGAATTGATGGTGATTAACCCTCTGGGGTCTAAGGGGTTTTTGGGGTCCTTGAGATGTTCTGACATGCCCTGACATTTGTGCTTTTTTTCAGTTGCTTATAAACATATTAATGGCAAAGGTGTAATTACACTCTATTTAGCACAAACAGGGCTACCATAATATGTGAGCAACATGCATGTACATGTTTGTATTTTTGAGAGAATAATGTTTATGCATGGTTATTGAAAAAACTAAAAACTAAAGTTTCTGAAATAAGGCCACAAAACACATACTAAATATGTGTCAATAAGACTTTTGACTAATGGATGTCGTTGCCTAGAGTTCATCCTGCCTATCATCCTGCCTAATCATTCACATAAAACAATACATTGATTTAAATCTTGTAAAACACTTTTTGTTTGGAAAGGCAATATGCGCAAAGGGCGTCAACGATCCAACACCATCATGCATATTTAGTGGTTCACACAAGAGGAGACAATGGGGCCCACATACTTAATGAGCCATTCATTCAGGTGTGTGACTGAGCCACAAGAAAGAATGCAAGAGCATTGGTTCACAGTTGGAAGCATCTCAATTTTTTATTTAATTTTTTCCACAAATTGTGCTTGCAAATTGTATAATATCCAAGGAAAACATGTCTAGTAATTGTGCAGTTTATTCTCATACTGTATTTTCAGTTTTGGAATATGTATCCTCTCCCAAAATTTGTCAATAATAAAACACAATAAAAATTATTTAATGAAAAGGCTTATATTTACCTTTTAAAATTAGTTTACATCTACCTTGTAAATATATTTTTTTTCATTAAAAAGGTTACAATTACAACAACAATTCAATTGTAATCTTTCTTTGTAAAAACTAAAGTATACATTTTATCATACATATTTCAAAGTTAAGGATTCATTACTTTGAATATAGCCTACATTGACAAAACATACTATATTTAACATATTAGCAAAAATTGGCAAACAAAAGCTTATTTGAGGTGGCAGATATTTTACAGTAAATATATATAATCTATCCAAAACTTGTCAACGAAATGTTGTCTTTCATGTCTGTAACATAGGTCTTTCGTTTTTATTATAAGGAATATAAATGTTAATTTGAAGTTTAATACGTTGCTTATACAAATACATTTTATTTCAACATATTTCAGTCGATTTTTACTCATCTCAGTATAGCAATATAGTTCATTCATTCACAAACAGAAACGCGATTCACTTGAGAATGAAAAAAACTTACTACAGTTTCCCATCCATTGCTCCTCGAAATACCAGCACTTCTGAGGTACATTTTCCATTATTATTATTCCTCACAGCGCTGCGAGACAGTGTAAACAAGTACAATGATCTGAATAAACTTGATGTGTTTTCTCGAGCTGATATGGGAGCATTCACAGTTTGCATGGATTTCCTCATTCATTTGCATTTGAATAGCGCGTGCTCTCCGTGGGCGGGGCAGATTAAAACATAATGAGCTGAGAATGACTGACATCTCTCTCTTTTCATACAGATTACATAAACAGAGAATATTTGTTTTTTTATAAAAATTACTTCATTTAAAAGAAGAGAATTCAAGCTTCATGCCTGTGTGTCTGTATGCCTGTTTGACTGAGTATTCGCTGAGCTATGGTTCATTTTCGGACGCGATTCAGAATTGACTTCACTGACAGAGAGAAGGCAGAACTCACATCATGTTTATTTTTCTTTATTTGGCAAAAAGCACAACACTTTGCTTTTATTGTGAGTATTGTCACGGGGTGAAGAATCACACGACAAGGCAGGTTTAGTGCAAAGGCCCCGGAGGGTGGATTTTATTTACAGTGAAATAAAAGGTGCAGGAAGACGGTGATCCGGTGCGTGATGGCTGGTGCTCCAAGTGCTCTTCAGTATTTAATCCAAACGAAAGTGGGTGTCCAAACGTGCTCCAAAAGTGGTGGGCTGTCGGTCACTCGCTGCTTTCTGGAGGAAAACGAGAGAAAGGTTAGACCAGCAATTCATTCAGCTTGAGACCAGAGTCTGTCTGTCTGCTCAGCGCGTGCTGCTTTTGTAGCAGTTAATTAATGAGCTGCAGCTGTGACCGATCAGCCCGCTGTGAGGATGTGCAGGTGTTCGGTGTTTGTTACCAGGGCGACGCTGATTTCCTTGAGGACGCTCGTCACATTCCCCCCCCCTAAGCGTCGTTCTGGTCCTGTGAACGTATGGAGATAGTAGGGGTGAAATAAGGGGAGGGTGGGGAATGACCCCTGACAGACCTGCATAAGCTGTCCATATCCGTGAGAGGCCATCAGCGTTCGCGTTGGCGGCCCCGGCCCGATGTCGTACCTCGAAGTGGAAGTCCTGGAGCGCTAGGAACCAGCGAGTCACCCTGGCGTTGGTGTCCTTGGCGCGGGCCATCCACTGGAGAGGCGCATGGTCGGTGACCAGGGTGAACTTGCAGCCTAGGAGGTAGTACCGGAGCTCCAGGACTGCCCACTTGATGGCCAGGGCCTCCCTCTCGACGGCGGCGTACTTCCTCTCGGCCGGGGACAGCTTCCTGCTGATGTAGATGATCGGATGCTCCTCACCTTCCTGGACCTGGGACAGGACGGCTCCCAGTCCCGTGTCGGAGGCATCCGTCTGCAGCAGGAAGGGGCAGCTAAAGTCTGGAGCGCGGAGTACCGGTGACGACGTCAGTGCTTCTTTGACCCGGCCGAAGGCCTCCTCCACCTCTGGGGTCCAGCATACTTTCTCCGGCTGCCCCTTCCTGGTCAGGTCTGTCAGAGGGGCGGCTAAAGAGGAGAAGTTGGGGATAAAACACCGGTAATACCCTGCCAACCCCAAGAAAGCTCGTACCTGGGTCTTTGTCTGGGGTCTCGGGGCGGAGTGGATGGCCTCCACTTTCTTTTCCTGGGGTTGTATCAGGCCCCGTCCGACACGGAAACCCAGGTACTTGGCTTCAGAGAGAGCTAGATGACATTTTCGGGGGTTGGCGGTGAGTCCAGCCCGCCGGAGCTCCGAAAGCACCCTCCGCAGACGCTCCAGATGTTCTCCCCATGCCTCGGAGTGGATCACGACGTCATCGATGTAGGCGGCTGCGTAGGCTTGATGGGGCTGCAGGATGATGTCCATCATTCTTTGGAAGGTTGCGGGGGCCCCGTGCAGGCCGAAGGGAAGGGTCCGGTATTGCCAGTGGCCACTGGGGGTTGAGAAAGCAGTTTTGGGTTTAGCATTTTCAGAGAGTGGTACCTGCCAATAGCCTTTGGTGAGGTCCAAGGTGCTGATGTACCGGGCCCTTCCCAAACGGTCCAGCAGCTCATCGACCCGAGGCATGGGGTACCCGTCGAATTCGGAGACTTCGTTCAGGAAGTCGTTGCAGAAGCGGAGGGTGCCATCCGGCTTTGGAACCATTACGATGGGGCTGGACCACGGGCTCCGGGATGGTTCTATTACCCCCAACTTTAGCATTTGTTGGATTTCCTCCTCAATAGCCTGCCGACGAGCTTCCGGGACACGTTAGGGCCGTTGCCGGACGACGACTCCTGGGGGTGTCCTGACGTCGTGCTGGACTACGTTGGTCTGCCCGGGCTGGGTCGAGAACACATCCTGGAACTGACTGACCAGGTGCTGCAGCTCCGCCTTCTGGGCAGCCGAAAGATGGGGGTTGACGTCTACAACCACGGGATCGGTGAGACTGAGGGCCGCCACTTGGTCCCGGGTCCCCACCCACTTCTTTAGGAGGTTAATATGGTAGAGTTGCTCTGTCTGGCGTCGACCAGGTTGCCTTAGACGGTAGGTGACTGGCCCGATTCTTTCTAACACCGTGTATGGACCCTTCCAAGAAGCCAGGAACTTGCAGGCAGAGCTGGGGACCAGGACCATGACGCGGTCTCCCGGCTGGAACTCCCGTGGTTGGGCTGCCCGGTCGTAATGGCGTTGCTGGGCTTGTTGGGCTTTGCTGAGGTGTTCCCGGACTAATGGCATCACTCGATCGATTCTCTCTCTCATTTGTCGTACATGCTCGATGACGGTGCGATGAGGGGCAGGCTGCTGCTCCCAAGCTTCCCTGGCGATGTCGAGGAGCCCACGTGGTTGGCGGCCGAACAGGAGCTCAAAGGGGGTGAAGCCAGTTGAGGCCTGGGGTACTTCGCGGATCCCGAAGAGTACGTAGGGAATCATAAGGTCCCAATCCCGCTTATCCTCCGCCGCCACGCGTCTCAGCATCTGCTTAAGGGTCTGGTTGAACCTCTCCACGAGCCCGTCTGTCTGGGGATGATAGACCGTGGTCCTCAACTGCTTCACCCGCAGCAGCCTGCAGAGATCTGCCATTAGCCGGGACATGAACGGTGTTCCCTGGTCAGTCAGTATCTCCGCGGGGATGCCGACTCGGCTGGCCAACAGAAACAGCTCCTGGGCGATGGACTTCGCGGTGGCTTTGCGTAAGGGAACTGCTTCTGGGTACCGGGTGGCATAGTCGACGATCACCAGGATGTACTCGTGTCCCCGGGCAGATTTTGACAACGGCCCCACTATGTCCATTCCGATCCGCTCGAAGGGCACCTCGATGATGGGCAGCGGGATGAGCGGGCTGGGGGGAGGAGTCCTGGGCGACGTGACCTGGCAGGTCGGGCAGGCTTGACAAAATCGTTTCACTTCGGCCTCCAGGCCAGGCCAGAGGAAACGGTCACGGATGCGCTGGGTGGTGTTGGCTGCCCCGAGGTGTCCTGCCATGGGGTGGGAATGGGCCAGCTCCAGGATGGTTTCGGTCTTGGCTCGGGGAACCACCAGTAGTTTTTTCTCCTCCCCCTTCCGCTGTGCGACACAGTACAGCAGGCCATTCTCGACGACAAAATGCGGGAGAGGATGGGGCCGTGGGAGGACGTCGTTTCCATCGACCATCCGGACCTGGGACCAACAGTGCTTCAAACGTTCGTCCTCCCGTTGTTCCTTGGCGAATGAGCCCCCTCCCGCAGCCTGTTGGTACACATCAAAGAAAGGATTAGAAGATTGGGAGGGGGACTCACCATCTCTCCCGCTGTCGGAGGCAAGAAGGGCTGGTCTGCGGCGAGGTCCACGCGGCCGCTTCCGTCTTCGACGGTTTCCCTCTGGGCTGGCAGGCTGAGTAGCGGCGGTGAGCAGTCGTTCGAAGCCCGGCCAGTCTCTCCCAAGCAGTACGGCCACCGGCAGGTCCTTCATCAAGCCAGCCTCCACCGGCCAGGTGCCTTGTCGTGACGCTATGGTGATTCTGCGGGCCGGTACTTGGCGAGTGTCTCCGTGTACACAGGTAATCGGCAGAAAACTCTTCTCACCGCCTCGAAGGGGACACACCCGGGACTGGATAAGGGTGACCGCACTGCCTGAGTCCAGCAAGGCCCGGAAACGTCTCCCTTCCACGACCACGTCCGCTTCAGGGGCTCCCGATGGTACACGCTGATGGACGATGCAGCCTGCCAGCCACGCACGCGGTGGTGTTATGGGTTCGGCGCTGGGCATGGGCTCGTCTCGCGGCGGGGAAACCGTCGGCCTGCTGACTGGACGTGAGGTGCCTTCGAGCGGGCGCCGCTCCTGGACCACCCTCCGGGGAAACGGCAACGCTCGATCCCCAGCCTCGCGGTGATGGATGGCATCCGCCAGCTCGATCGCCTCCACTAGTTCCAGAGTGTTGCAGGGATTTCTCATTCCAACCGCTTGACGAATCGGACGGGGAAGAGCGCGGAGGAGGCGATCGACCACCACCCGTTCCGCTACCTGAGCAGCCGAGGGATTTCCTTCTAATAGCCAGTGATGCGCGATGCGGCTGAGTTCAGCGGCTTGGGCACGGGCTGGCACGCGGGACTTGAATTCCCACTCGTGAAACTGTTGGGCGGCACAGATGGATGAGAGGCCGAGTCTCGCTAGGATTTCACGCTTGACTTCACTATAATCTTCGGCGATCTCATGAGGAAGTGAAAAATAAGCCCGTTGGGCTTCTCCAGTTAGAAGAGGTGCCAGCGCACGTGCCCAATCGTCCTCTGGCCATGCTTCACTTCGGGCTGTAGTTTCAAAGACTTGCAGAAAAGCTTCTACATCATCATCAGCCGTCATCTTCGGCAGCAGGCGGGTGGCTTGAGCTCGAGGGTCAGGTAGCGGAACGCGCTGGGCGGCGGAGGCACGGATGGCGGTTAGTTCTTCCTCCGTCCTACCCTGGCGGGTGGCGAGATGTTCCACAATTTGTTGCTGGCGGATGCTCACCTCCGCGAGGCGTTGTAGAACCTCCTCCATGACGGGGATCAAGCGTGCCGCTTTCCGTGTCCTGCAGTGCACAAAGGGGAAAAAAAGAAAAAATTAGGATATTGGGGCGGTGAACTTGCCGGTGATTCCTCACACTCTTGCCCGCATTCTCCACCACTGTCATGGGGTGAAGAATCACACGACAAGGCAGGTTTAGTGCAAAGGCCCCGGAGGGTGGATTTTATTTACAGTGAAATAAAAGGTGCAGGAAGACGGTGATCCGGTGCGTGATGGCTGGTGCTCCAAGTGCTCTTCAGTGTTTAATCCAAACGAAAGTGGGTGTCCAAACGTGCTCCAAAAGTGGTGGGCTGTCGGTCACTCGCTGCTTTCTGGAGGAAAACGAGAGAAAGGTTAGACCAGCAATTCATTCAGCTTGAGACCAGAGTCTGTCTGTCTGCTCAGCGCGTGCTGCTTTTGTAGCAGTTAATTAATGAGCTGCAGCTGTGACCGATCAGCCCGCTGTGAGGATGTGCAGGTGTTCGGTGTTTGTTACCAGGGCGACGCTGATTTCCTTGAGGACTCTCGTCACAGTATACACAAAAATAATACACACTTAACAGGATCGATTGATGTATAACACAAGCATATAAAATAAAAATTAATATTAGTATTTTGATTTTTTTTTGCACTGATAAGGAAAAAAACGAGCCTATCGCACCGGCGCGATAGCCGACCTCAGGGGGCTAACCACTGCTTATAAGAAGCTGGAGGATAGCTCAAGAGGAGGAAGGAGCTTGGGGTTTGGCCTCTGCTAGTCTTGCTGTTTGGTTGTAATGCTGGCTTTCTCACTCTCTCCAGTCCAAGGCTTGATGTTGATGTTGATGTTTTTGTATCTTTATATTTTATCTTTTACTTAAAGCTGAGTTCAGACTGCACGATTTTCAAAGTAGTCGGGTCACTGTTCTTTTCACACTGCGTGACTATCTGGGTGTGTTCACACTGCACGATGCATTGGCGACAGGAGGTCTGCATGACTTTCAGGAGGAAGAATCGCTGACAACTTCTGTCTGGTCCGCAAACTACGTTTCGCAACCAAATACACGCGAGAAGTGATAAGGAAACAGCGCAAAATCCCACGTGCGTAAGACCGCAGTTCTCGCACGAGACTGAAATTGTTATTAAAAATTATAGCCTGCAAGAAGCTTGCGATCCAAATTTTCTGTGCACTGATTTGTAGTAGAAAGGAGAAAAAGAAAAACATATTATGCATGAGGAAATGGCTGGGAAGACAAGGGGAGCAAGGACTGTGTGTTCTGCAAAGAGAGTTGGGGGTAAATAAATAATTTTGCAATGTGCTGCTGTTGCTGCTGGTCAAGCAAATGTTTGTGCTTTGTTTCTGTTTGATATAATTGTAAATATATCTATTAAAATACTGATATTGTGGCCTATAACTCCTCCCCGAACTCCCCGCTGCTCTGTATCTTGCTCTCTCATTGGCTGTCGTTTTCAGTCAGAACACTTTTCACACAGCAGGATTTTGAATCGCCGACAGTTCCAGATATTTAGCATGCCAAATATCTCACGGGCGTTGGCGACTCGTCTGCGATTCTCTCAGATCGCGTCTCATTCACACTGCGTGATTGTCACTCGCGTGAACGAGCACCGATTTGCCTGTGATTTCGGGCATTTGTCTGCGATTTCTCAAAACCTGTCGGCAAGCCAAAATCGGGGCTAAAATCGTGCAGTCTGAACTCGACATTAATGTAGTTATGTTTGTTTTCCTGATTAAATACATATTTGTGCAAATTTGATTATGTTGTATGCCAAGGGATCGAAACTTATGGGGGCTCGTCCAGGATCAACTAAATTGGCTCAAGATTTTGTAGACATTTGGGTAATTAAGTTGGCTTGAGAAAGCCAACTTAATGACATTGTATTTAAACTTATTATTATTAGTGGTGCTTGCCAAAGGCAAGGCATCACTATTGTTCTTCTCCATTCTTATTATTAGTGGGTGCTTGCCAAAGGCAAGGCACTCACTATTGTTCTTCTCCGTACTTATACTGGGTGCATGCCAAAAGCAAGGCACTCACTATTGTTCTACTCCATACTTATTATTATTATTAGTGGTGCTTGCCAAAGGCAAGGCATCATTATTGTTATTGCTCATACTTGTTAGGCATCATTATTGTTATTGCTCACACTTATTATTTTTATTAGTGGGTGCTTGCCAAAGGCAAGGCACTCACTATTGTTCTTCTCCATACTTATTATTATTATTATTATTAGTGGGTGCTTGCCAAAGGCAAGGCACTCACTATTGTTATTGCTCATACTTATTAGTGCGTGCTTGCCAAAGGCAAGGCACTCACTATTGTTCTTCTCCATACTTATTATTATTATTAGTGGTGCTTGCCAAAGGCAAGGCATCACTAGTGTTATTGCTCATACTTATTAGTGGTGCTTGCCATTCATACTGACAAGCAGCCTTTGGAGTTTCATGATTGGCAGCTGCCAAGCCACTCCCTAGCAACCAAACAGAGTACCCTAGCAACCAAAATCCAAAGAGGGATATCTTCTATTCTGAATGTCACAGAGGCATGGGAGTTAGTTTATATCATTCATAGTGACAAGAAGCCTTTACAGTTTCATCATTGGCAGCTGCCAAGCAACTCCATAGCAACCAAACAGAGTACCCTAGCAACCGTTTAGCAAAATGTATTTCTCTGCATCAAAACATCGTATAGAGATGGGGCCTGGCTCTTTTGACTAAATCATGGTAAACCATGGTAAATCATGCTAGAATTATGGTAAATCATACTACAACGTGGTAAATTATGGTAAACTATGGTAAACCATGGTAAATCATGGTAAACTATGGTAAATCATGGTAAACTATGGTAAATCATGTTAGAATCATAGTAAATCATACTAGAACATGGTAAATCATGGTATACTATAGTAAATCATGGTAAACTATGGTAAATATGATAAACCATGCTAGCAACATGGTAAAAACATGCTAGCATCATGCTAGCAACATGCTAATCATAGTAGCAAAATGCTAATCATGTTAACATGATAGTCGTTACATGCTAATCATGCTAGCAACATGCTACTCAGCCAGCAATGACATGTGGGGCCCAGATGAGGGCTTCATGGGCGGCAAATGTGGGCCCCATTATGGGCTTGCACCCGGGATCCACATTGGGGCAAGCTGTGGAAGCCCAGACGTACTAAAAGTGGGACCTGTAAGGGTACTGCATGGGTCTTAATTGGGCAATTCATGTCAGACCCATTTGGGCCCCACCTGCCCAAATGGGTCTAAACTGGGCTTGCACCCGGGATCCAACCATGGCTACCCAGATGGGCTTTAAATGGGCTCTGTAAGAGTCTTATGTGGGTCCTAACTGGGCAATTCATGCCAGACCCATTGGGGCCCCACCTGCCCAAAGGGGTTTAAAGTGGGTTTGCACCCAGGATCCAGCCGTGGATGCCCAGATGGGCTTTAAAAGGGATCTATAAGGGTGTTATGTGGTATCTTAACCGGGCAATTCATGACAGACCCATTTGGGCCCCACCTGCTTAAAAGGCGTTTAAAATGGGCTTGCACCCGGGATCCACACGGGGGCCAGCCGTGGATGCCCAGATGGGTTTTAAGTGGGACCTGTAAGGGTCTTATGTGGGTCTTAACTGGATAATTCATGTCAGACCCATTTGGGCCCCACCTGCCTAAAGGGGTTTAAAGTGGGCTTGCACCAGGATTCAACCGTGAATGCCCCTATGGGCTTAAAGTGGGCTCTGTAAGGATCTTATGTGGGTCCTAACTGGGCAATTCATGCAAGGACTATCTAAGCCCAACCATGCCAAATGGTTTAAGGAAACAATCTAAGAAAAACTAAAAACGAAGAATGAATATAAGTCCAAGATAAATACAAGACACTTGACGCTTTGAACTGCAAGAAATATATTGTTAAATTGAACAAAAAAAGTGATCTTTAAAAAAACAATTTAAATGTCACAACATACCGGTAAACAAATCAAAAATATATTTAAAAAAAAATCTCTGAAAAAAAAACATCTCTCCAAAAAATACATTAATACAAAATTGTTACATCGAACAACAAACATAATCTTTAAAAAACAATTTAAATGTCACAACATCCCGATAAATAAATCAAAAATATATATTTAAAAAAAAATCTCTGAAAAAAAAAAACATCTCTCCAAAAAATACATTAATACAAAATACACTCATGGCGTCTGTGTGGTGGACGCTCCTTTTTCTCTTTGGGCTCTTGCAGCCCTCTCCCCTCCACGGTCACGTGCACCGGTAAACCACTTCCCCAGCGCCATTTCCACTTCTTTGCGGTTCACATTTTGAGTCATTGCTCTTCAGTGCACCTAAAAACAAAGGAGCATAAGTCAATTTAGCAAGGTTCTTTTTTGCTCCAACTTGCAACTCTTCAAATCATTCAGTCAAGTAAAACACATTTCCACATGTGGTAAGCTAAAATGTTTGCCCTAGGGTGACATTTACCATGGAGTTTTATGCCTACCTATAACTCTTTTTCCATTACATGTTGAAATTTAGCCTCAAATGCGCACCAGATTTGAGCGACATTAGAAATGGTTTTCCATGAATATATCAACATTCATGAATTCTCCCGAGGCAACCCCTTGGTATGCATTATTTTAATGCGCCAGGTCGTTTTCTTACTAGTTAGTTACTAGTATTACTAGTGTGTGCTAACTTACAGGAGCACTTTTGTGTCCCCACAAACTACTGTATCATTTAACTTTGGATAAATAAAAGAAAGGCCAAAGACAAGTTTCATTGAGCAATTAAAAAACTGAATTTACAATAGAAAACTTCAAAAAAGACGCAGATCTTTGAAGCACAGCTTGCCCATCCGTCCAGTCACATTGTACTGCCGTTGCAGTTCTGGCACCATTAGGAACTTCATCATCCTCCTGGTGGCATCTTCTAGTGAGGAACCCCCTATGTCTGCAACCATGGCAACCTTAAGAGTATACAGTAATAGAGCACAGTACATTCAAAGTCACAGAAAGAAAACACCATATTAAGTCAGTAAATATCATAAAATATTCTCTGTCCCTATTACATAGCCAAAAAGTCGATTATAAGATTAATCTTGATCCGACACGTGACGATTCGATTAAGATTCTTAAACTCTTGATAATCGACTATATATGACAAACACGCGGAGCAAAAATAACAGGTGGAACCAAAGTTGCGCATGCCTCCCGGATACTTGGGAGGGCGATGGGGTACTGGATGAGTACTGGAGTAGCTTATTATGTCCGTGCAGTGTTTAAAGTGCGAGATTAACGATTTTCGAAAAGTGATTGAGGCTGTAGGCTACATGGGGAAAATGATTCCGCAGAGACATTGGTGTAGAATTGGGCTCATCACTGTTACGTTGCGGTCTATTTGAAGGAAGAGGCAACTCACGAGCGAGTGATTCATTCCATAAACCTAAAAAACACTTCATTCACAGGGAATAAAATCTACTATTCCAAAAGATTATGATTTCTATCATCCTTTGCCTTGACAAGACCGACTTAAATATTAAGGCATGCAAAACCAAAAAAGCATTACGGTAACAACTTACAACACACGACAGCACCTGACTCAATTAAATTCCACTCAAGTTTAGAGTGACGGCTGCACATTTCCTATTAGAAACCTCAACATTTCATTTCATATCATTTTGCAGGGTAGTGAATGTTCAGCTCACCAGTTTCTTTGGGTGTGCATCTGATTGGTTTTGAGATAGATAGGCTGCTGCTAATGTCAATCGTTTTTTGCCAGATGATGAAACAAACGCTTTGCGTGCCGTCAATTTCTGAGCTTGTATTTGGGTATGCTATGCATCGCGACAAAATATAGGATATTGCTAGGCAAATGTGTCAAAAAAGTGTCAACATATTCCTGTATTTCATTTTCTCTGCAACATGATGGAAGGACACAGTTCCTGCATGTGTGCTATAAGCAAAGACTCAGCACACACAACTCACGAGCCCACAGTGTGTATCAAATCCTGACATCAACCCAACTTGCATGAAGATGAACCATTAGATTAGAGTATTAATAATAAAAGAGCAGCTTTATAGGCCTTGGCCTCTACGAAGAATCAATGTCCTTATTTCTTTTGATAGGCTACCCAATTAGATTATTTGTTGGGAAAATATTAACCGTGTTGGATCTGTATTTGGGCTCGGCTGATTATCTTCACGGATGATAATTAGGGCCGATATTTGGCATTTATAAGTTAATCGGTATAGATATGGTCCGCAAAATTGTATACGCTCCAAAAGCCTTGCTCCCGCCCCCGCCACGTGCACCATATTGGGGAAAACAATGCTGATTTGCCCATTGACTCCCGTGTTATAATAGGCATTTTTCCGAACGCAGGATTGAAGACCCACGGTGATATTTTCACTCAGCAAACCAACCCCCCTGTTGTTGGGGTTATCCAGTTGTTGGGGGATAACCCCAACAACAACTCAGCAACCCACTCCTCAATCCTGCGTTCGGAAAAATGGCTATTATAACACGCGAGTCAATGAGCAAATCAGCATTGTTTTCCCCAATATGGTGCACGTGGCGGGGGCGGGAGCAAGGCTGTTGGGGCGTATACAATTTTGCCGACTGTAGCTATACAAGTATAATGGTCTTAATAACTTGTCTATTTAGCTAAGGACTGTTTTTCTGATTTGCAATTAAGTTTAAAGACCTGCTGACTGTCACACACGTGTGTATGAAATTAATTGTGGCTCAGAGATAATATATTCCAATATCCAAAGATCGTGACTCATCCCTAATCTGCGATGGTCTGTTTAAAGGAGTCATATGTAAGATTGTGGCCAAAACTGATACTACAATCAAGTTTAATTGAGCAATATTAGGGTTTTTCCTTGGCCAAAAAAGGAGAGTGGCGTTAACCCCTCGCGGAGCACGCGGCGTGGTGCGATCATAGCTACGATGGGGTGGGGGGGGTGCTAGCGTAACCGTAAGATCCAGAAATAGCATGGGTCGCGCAGAATAATATAAATTAATAAATATAATAAAGAATAAACCAGCGCACCCGACAGACAGCGCTTGAAATATTTATTTTTAAATTTCCTCATCGTGAGGCAGTGGCGGCAAGAAATAACGCGGTGGCGGCCACCACCGAAATCTCTATGGAGGTAAAACCCTGCATATGTAAGAAATTGACAAAAATGGCCAAAATGGGTTAAATAAAATATCCACCCAAATTCTGAATACTTTAGAGCCCTCCTCTCCCTGATTGGGAACTTTTATCAAATATCAAATGTAAACAATATCAGTTGTGGGCTGCACATATCCTGGCTAAACTACTGTGATATAAGTCAGTGATATAAGCATTTGAAATTAACATAATTTGTCAATGTCTTGTAACATATCAGGAGCATTTAAAGGAAACTTTAAGGTGGATGTATGGAAACTTACGCCATATTTATGAACAACAGGGTACACCTCCTCCTGTCGCTCTCCTGGCTGGCAAGACCTTAATGAAATTAGACAAAAATTGAGCAAATCAGTGTTCAACAGGAGCTTTCAATCAATAAAAAGATAAGTAACAAATGAACATAAAATAACCAGCTTACATGACACTAAGTGTGTGTGTGTGTGTGTGTGTGTGCGTGCGCGTGCGTGTGTCTGTGTGCGTGTATGCGCGCAGAGCACACAGGGACATTAGTGTGTGTAAGCGTCCACGATAAGCAAGGCTCACGTGTCCCTCAGCAATATGCGTAGTTGTCCCAAGATCAATGCCAGAGCACGGATGCCGATGTGTGAGGAGGGAGAGAAAATGAGTTGGGCAGCCCAAAGAACTGTCTGTCAAAGTTTGCAAACAATTTCGTAGTTGCAAAACCACTGGTGAAAGTCTGATGCGCCAGGCTAAAGAATATCCCGACCCGTGCACGTGAAGGGGGATGTAGAACGTTCGTGTATGCGCACTTGATAACTTTGGGAGGTGCAATTGCACCGTGCACGGCATGGATGCAACTACATGCAATCGTCATAGGTAAACTAGCTAGGCGGCTAGCTGCCGTACCGACAGTCCGTACAAATAGGTCGAATTCATAGGCCTACTCACTTGCATTCACCTAAATTCAATCGTAACACGCAAACAGCTCACAGCTAGGTTTGAATGTTGGAGACAACAGGCAGGGGTTGAATAGTTGAAACATTTTTTGCGTGATGGTGTCTTCCCGCCCCTGGCCACGTCGGTTACAGCATGCTAGGGCAAGCCCTCCTGCAATGGATTGCATCGGAAAGGCTCTGAAAATTACTAAATATGGCCTTACATTGGAGTAAATGTTAGCCTACAGCCCTGGAACGATTTTCAGTCTGATTAAAATGCCCCATAAATTGACGTAAGGATAAAACCTACAATTTGTGGAACTCAAGTAGGCCTAGGATAGGGCTGGACGATATGGCCAAAACTTGTATCACAATATATTTTCTAGCCTGTGCACAGCCTGTGCTCAATATATAATATATGTCTATGCTGAGCACAGTCAACTGCTGCTGGGCTCCTGTCTGTGGTGTATGTCATCACTCACGTAGCCAATGTGTTGCATCTCTTTCTGTTCGGTTTGAATGAACGCCAGTCAGTGAAACGCTGTAATCATATACTCAAGTGTTAATTTTGACAGCAAATTTTGATTTAGTTTTAGTCATAGTCTTTTGACTAAAATGCCATTTAGTTTTAGTCATATTTTAGTCATCTGAATTGTTTTAGTTTTAGTCTAGTTTTAGTCGACGAAATACAATAAGATTTTAGTCGACTAAATCTACAGTAGATTTAGTCGACTAAAATATAATGGGTTTAAATTGAAATGCATTAATTTAGAATTTCTCTAAAATTCCCAAACCCATATACTCCCGGAGAAAACATATATTAACCTGCTAATATGAATGATTTTAAAGTTTGAACATGCAATACAGATACATATTTAACTACTGTAACTTAAAAAAATATCTTAAAGGGGACATATCATGCTAAATGCACTTTTTTAGCCCTTAAATGCATTTTGTTGTATATTTGGAGTGTTTAGAAGTACAGAAAATATGAAATTATGCTCTTCAGGTGCTTCGTTGATATCTTTATATTCTGTTTTGGTCAAATTTTTCAACCTGTTCCGATTTTTCTGTTATCTATGACGTTTTGTGAACTATAACGTCACAGTATTTGTAGCGGAACTGCCAAATAAGGACATTGACTTCCAGCCCAACACTTCGAGCGATCCGCCATTATTATTTCTCACTGCAATTTTGTAGTCCAAGCTAAAGGATGCAGAAGTTACGAGAGGGTAAGTTAAAATGTTCGGTTGTTGGATGTAGTAACCCACACGCTTCATTACACCGTCTATTGTAGATGAACTGCCGCGCTTGTGGCGCATGTTTAACTGAAAGAACGAGCAGAGAGAGAGAGACTCGGTCTCGCGCGCGCTCGCACTCTCTCTCGGATCCCGGCGAAAGTGTAAACAAGACACCGTCTCCAAACTAGATGCTGTCTAGCTCTCTCTCCCTCGCACATACTAATCAAAATAAATCGACACGGTGGTAAAATGTCGGAAGACCAAAGTTTCATGTGTAAATACAGTAACACACCATTGCAATACATCCAATATGAAGACGTTGTTCTGCAGGTTCGTCGTCTTCATTTTCATCTCGATCCGGCTCCGACTCTGGCTCGAACATGTAAGGCTGGCTGGACAAGTTTTCCGTTGTTGACATTTTGTTAATAACGTGTGAATAAAAAGTTTCTGTGCCGCTAGATAATCCTATCTCTGATATCAGACTACAAAAATGGCCGAACGGGGTGGAGTTGAACCTCTGCATCCTGGGGAGGGGGCGGGGTATGAAGTGTCTCAATTGTATTTAAAGAGACCGCACCAAAACGAGTTGCTGTCAGACGCACATCAGAAAAGGGATAAAAAAAGGGGCCCGTGGAGCTATAATAATAAGGAATTCAGACCCAAGCATTGCAGTTCCGCTTTATATAGACCACAAATGTATGATTTATATGTAAAAAGGAACAATTTAAAAGCATGATATGTCTCCTTTAAAATTAAATAAAACTACTTTTCCTAAAGTAGAACACAGTCTTCTTTTCAATGAATGATATATGCATTCTTTATAACTACTTGCATACATCATTCTCTATTCTTTCAAGCAGACATATTTATTTGTATGAATTAAATATAATTAATCCTTATTAAAGCTATTAATGAGCAATGAATGCTTTTCTCTTTTTTCTTTTGTTGCTTGATCAATATTAAGGACACAGGACACATCAGGTTTATTACTCACTGTCACTTTAAGACATCGAATCATGTCCAATGACATGCAGATCCAATTGCACTGATGCACATGCGATACACTCACAACTGTTTAAGACATAACCGACATAATTTACGTGAATACTCTCCAAAACTGACATTTAGACATAATGTTGTGTGTATGTGTCCATTCAGACACGAAAGAGAGCTCAATTCCGTACTCGTGCGCTGTATAGGTGTCTATGTGAATGGCTGCACGCTTCGGGTCGGGTGTGTGCGCACAGAAAACCGTACCGAATAGAGCTCTTTTTTGCGTCGTCACTCTTATTCAGATCTACATGTCTGCTCTACTCATTCTCCCAGACGTTTACATGTTTTAACGTTTTATGAGACATGCAGCGCATGCCAACTCGTGTGCCACTGGGTAGATCAGCACGTCACAGTACAAATGTGCGCATCTACCACAAATGCAGGACATCAGACTGGATTGCTTTCCAAATCGTCACTATCTAACATTTTCGTCTAGTTTTTATTCGTTGACGAAAATGTCAATAGATTTTTCGTCATAGTTTTTGTCATTCAAAACTAGTTTTTATTTAGTTATCGTCTCGTTTTCGTCTGTGAAAAAATGTCGTTGACGAAAATAATGACGAAAATTATTCGTCAACGAAATTAACACTACTGTAATGTATATCGAAATATCGGAAATGTGTTTAAAACTCATATCACCGTTATTGAATAAAAGTCTATTGTGATATATTAATTATTGTCCAACCTCTCCCGCTGTTTTTCCTTTTGGTTAGATTCTACATCAGATTAAACAGCACAAACCAAAAATACAGACCACTGTAGCCTACAATCTGCAGTGTTATTTTTCTGGCAACATAATATTTCAACTTACCTCAATTTGTGAATGTCTGATATGAAGTTCTTCTCGAAGTCACAGCTAGCAGCAGTGCTTTCCGAATGGACTGTTAACGTTTTGAGCGCGAAACAAGGCCTTTGCATACAGGCCCCTTATAGATGTCCTAAGAACTGCCTGACCAAATAACAATTAAATACAGTAAAATTCGTAAATTAAAGGATATGTGAGAGAATTAACAAACGTTAACTGCTTCGCTGGCTTCATTATGAATGAGCCTAATTAGGTGTTGTGTGCATAACAGGCAGTGGTGGAAAGAGTACTGAAAATCTGTATTTAAGTACAAGTACTGTTACATTGCTAAAATTTTACTCTATTACAAGTAAAAGTACTGGTGTTAGAGAAATACTCAAGTAAAAGTACAATTTGTAAAAAAAAAAAAAAAAAAAAACTACTCAGAGTATTAGTTACTTTTAACCACTGATGTCACCGTCACTTATCCAGACTAGGGCTGAATGTGTGTTTTCCTTTACCAAAAGTTAAAACGCCAACAATCTATTAATCATTAATAATTGATAAGATACAAAACAAGTGTTTTTCCCTCATTTTTTTTTCTCAAACAGATCTACTGTACCTTTTACAGCCAACACATCAGTCATTGTTGGTGTATGAGCTACACCTTGATAGAAACACATGCTACACCTTGGTCCAAGGACATCTAACAACACAGAAGTGGAAGACAGATTGATGATGAGGCCTCCTGCAAGTCCTTTTCTAACAAATATTGAATTACAATTTCCTAAGAGGTAATAAATGCATCATATTCATGTCCATAAAGGGACTAGCTGTCTGTGAGCTATTTGGCCTCATCTTCAAAAATGAAGTACCGTAAAACTTCGAATAGGATCCCGGAGTTTTATTTGACCAAACAGACCATTGGGACAGGCATCTATGGGATGTGGATAACCGCATGAGGTTATTTGTAGGGATGCTTGACATTGATTTTGTACCGATATCCGATATACCAATATTGTCCAATGCTTAATTTCAGATACCGATATTAGCCGATACAGATACCGAAACATATGATCGTTTATAGGCTTACTGCCCACTGTTCCATGACTCCCTTGATACTGGGGATTTGAATGTTTTGAAGGACTAGCCAGCAACTGGTAGGCTAACTGGGGTGCGGTGCTTACTACCCCTTCGAGAGAAGATGCCAACTGAACATTTCTTTGACTGAGGTAAACTGAAAACAAATAGCCAGAGTTGACAAAATTCAACTCATTCCACTCATTGGGGCTTAGATCTGCCCTGCTCAAGAATTTATTTACTCTACAAACCCTGTGTTTATGCTGGTTGGCCAACAACCTACAGCAACACCCAAATTTTGTCTGCATTCGCTTTGAGAGGAAACGAGCTTTCCAATAAGGTATAAAATGACATACTTTAGTCATTTTAAACCATTTCAAAAAACGATATTTACCGATATTGAATTTTAAAGCCAATATAGGCCGATAATATCGAGCATCCCTAGTTATTTGTCTAAATATGTGTTTCTGCCCCAAGGGACAGGCGTCTGGGACTGGGCTATTATTTGAAGTGTTACGGTAGGCCTGCAACCTTTCTGAGAGTCCACTAATCAGCATAATTCAACACAGCGTAAACTTTGACCTATTTTGATGTTTTTTATATTTTTGGTAAGTTACATTTTTCATTTTCTGCACGACTAACAAAAATGACTGATGGATTGTTTTGGCGAAAGATCTACATGTATGCAATGTTTGTTCTTTGGTGACTAGCGTGACTTGAAATGTATTGAGTTACAATTACTCAATCTCAACATGCTTGATTAGCCTACATGTAGAGTTACTACAAGTTACTAAAAATTGTACAGTAAGTAATTACATAACTCAATAGGCCTACATAGTTACTTTGTGCCTCTGCCATGCAGGACCCATGTGTTCCCAGTTCAAACCCAACTTAGCACATAATTATGCCATGCAGGACCCATATATGCGTTCCCAGATCAAACCCATCCGGCCATCCCCACTCAGCCCATAAATATGCCATGCAGGACCCATATATGTGTTCCCAGTTCAAACCCATGCCCACTTTGCCCATAAATGCACCATGCAGGACCTATATATGTGTTCCCAGTTCAAACCCATGGCCACTTGGCCCATAAATGCACCATGCAGGACCCATATATGTGTTCCCAGATCAAACCCATGGCCACTTGGCCCATAAATATGCCACGCAGGACCCATTTATATGTTCACAGATCAAACCCATGCCCACTTGGCCCATTAATATTACATGCAGGACCCATATATGCGTTCCCAGTTCAAACCCATGCCCACTTTGCCCATAAAAATTCTATGCAGGACCCATATATGTGTTCCCAGTTCAAACCCATGGCCACTTGGCCCATAAAAATGCCATGCAGGACCCATATATGTGTTCCCAGATCAAACCCATGCCCATTCGGCACATAAATATGTCAAGCAAGACCCATATATGTGTTCCCAGATCAAAACCATGCCCACTTGGCCCATAAATATACCATGCAGGACCCATATATGTGTTCCCAGTTCAAACCCATGGCCACTTGGCCCATAAAAATTCTATGCAGGACCCATATATGTGTTCCCAGTTCAAACCCATGGCCACTTGGCCCATAAAAATGCCATTCAAGACCCATATATGTGTTCCCAGTTCAAACCCATGGCCACTTGGCCCATAAATATACCATGCAGGACCCATATATGTGTTCCCAGATCAAACCCATGCCCATTCGGCACATAAATATGTCAAGCAAGACCCATATATGTGTTCCCAGATCAAAACCATGCCCAATTGGCCCATAAATATACCATGCAGGACCCATATATGTGTTCCCAGTTCAAACCCATTGCCACTTGGCCCATAAAATTCTATGCAGGACCCATATATGTGTTCCCAGTTCAAACCCATGGCCACTTGGCCCATAAAAATGCCATACAAGACTCATATATGTGTTCCCAGATCAAAACCATGCCCACTTGGCCCATAAATATACCATGCAGGACCCATATATGTGTTCCCAGTTCAAACCCATGGCCACTTGGCCCATAAAAATGCCATTCAAGACCCATATATGTGTTCCCAGTTCAAACCCATGGCCACTTGGCCCATAAAAATTCTATGCAGGACCCATATATGTGTTCCCAGTTCAAACCCATGGCCACTTGGCCCATAAAAATGCCATGCAGGACCCATATATGTGTTCCCAGATCAAACTCATGCCCACTCGGCCCATAAATATGTCATGCAAGACCCATATATGTGTTCCCAGATCAAACACAAGCCCACTTGGCTCATAACAATTCTATGCTGGACCCATATATGCATTCCCAGTTCAAACCCATGCCCACTCGGCCCATAAATGTGCCATTCAAGACCCATATACTGTATGTGTTCCCAGTTCAAACCCATGCCCACTTGGACCACAAATATGCCATTCAAGACCCATATATGTGTTCCCAGATCAAACCCATGCCCACTTGGCTCATAAATATGCTATGCAGGACCCATAAATGTGTTCTCAGTTCAAACCCATGCCCAATTGGCCCATGCCTGTCCCTTATGGGGCCCATGTAATCAGCTCATATGGGCTACATGCTAATTATGCTAGCTTGCAATAAACATGCTAGCAAACATGCTATTCATGTTAGCATATTGTTAAAAACATGCTAACATCATGCTAGCTACACGCTAATCATGCTAGCTACATGCTAATCATGCTAGCTTTTGGAGTTTCATGATTGGCAGCTGCCAAGCCACTCCCTAGTAACCAAAAAGAGTACCCTAGCAACCATTTTGCAAGAGCTATATCTCTGCATCAGAACATCGTATAGAGATGGGGGTTGTCTCTTTTGACTCATGCTAGCAAACAGGACTTCCAACATGCTACACATGCTAACTGTGAATAGTTGGTGCTAAATCATGCCAAGAAAAATGCTAAGAACTCCAATAGTAGTTCTTAGTAGTGACAAGTAGTTCGAGTTTTGCCACTACAAGCACCACTTCACATTTTCTTCAGGAAATGTACATTCTAGTTATTATTATTATTATTAGTGGTGCTTGCCAAAGGCAAGGCATCATTAGTGTTCTCTTGCATACTTATTTTTTTAGTGGTGCTTGACAAAGTCAAGGCATCACTACTGTTATCCTCCATACTTATTAGTGGTGCTTGCCAAAGGCAAGGCATCACTATTGTTATCCTCCATACTTATTAGGGCCCAAGCCCTGAAAGGGCGAAGAGCCCTATTGTTTTCGGTAGGATTATTTATTAGGGCCCAAGCCCTGAAAGGGCGAAGAGCCCTATTGTTTTCGGTAGGATTATTTATAAAGGGCCCAAGCCCTGAAAGGGCGAAGGCCCTATTGTTTTCGGTAGGATTATTGTTTATTAGGGCCCAAGCCCTGAAAGGGCGAAGGCCCTATTGTTTCCGGTAGGATTATTAGGGCCCAAGCCCTGAAAGGGCGAAGGCCCTATTGTTTTCGGTAGGATTATTATTATTATTAGGGCCCAAGCCCTGAAAGGGCGAAGGCCCTATTGTTTTCGGTAGGATTATTATTATTATTATTATTATTATTATTATTATTATTATTATTATTATTATTATTATTATTATTATTATTTTGTCAACCTTTCGGCCACTTTTGGGGCCCTTAACATGCTCGAAAACTCTTGAAACTTTGCACACAGGTCAGAACCCGCGGCCATCAGGGCCGGGCTGAAGCTGGTACCCGGGCGTGGCAGGGGGGCTCGACAGCGCCCCCTGGAACGGGATCCGAACACGTGTCCATAAATCAAACACGCTTGCATGTAATAATATGAAACTCGGTACACATATAGAACTCATCGGGCCGAACAACTTTCGTGCTCTAAAGTTTAACGCCAGCCCAACAAGAAGTCGGCTATTTAGGGTTGTTTGGAAACGCATGCTGTGGAATTTAATGTACTCCTCCTAGGGAATTCATCGATTCGCCTCCAAACTCGGTGTGCATGAAGTCAAGACATTGAGGATGCTAAATTGCGGACGGATTTTTGATATCTCGAACGGTTTGGCCGTGGCGAGGAAACGAATTTATGGCGAAAAAATGAAACAGGAAGTGTGTTATAACTTCTGCATACATTAACTGATCTTGATGAAACTTCAGCAGTGTGTTCGTGGTAAGAGGCCGATCACATGGATGTGACTATTGTGAGTCAAAGTTATAGCGCCACCAACAGGCAGCAGGAAGTACATCACTATTAAAATGCTTTAAAATCAGTGTCTTATTTTTACCCGTTTTGCTTCAAACTTTATGTGTACAATGTAGACACACGGCAGATGTAAACCTGTGAAAGGATTATTGATATCTTAGATACTGTTGCCGTGGCAACGCATCAAACTTTAATATTATTTTTGATGCTTTTGAGACTCTTAACATACTTGAAATTGCATGAAACTCAACAGACACATCACATTTATTAGCCAGTAGACATGTGCAAAGTTTCAGAAACGGGCGTGGTGGAATGGCTCAGTAGCGCCACCTTTAGTCAAAAATGGGGGCTTAGTTTTTCCTAGAATCACAAATCTTGGTATGTGTATTGTTCTCATCAAGACGGACAACTTTCTAATTCACATGAACCATCTCCGACCAACAGGAAGAGAGATATTTTGGTTTGAATGTGGATTTTCTGAAGAATTTTCTCTCCCTCTCTCTGTGTCTGTGTGTGTGTGAGGGGAGGGGGGGATTTGACTATTGCTTTTATATTGTTAATCAAGGTTTCAGGGGCTTTTGGGGTCCTTAACATGCTCAAAAACTCTTGAAACTTTGCACACAGGTCAGAACCCACGGCCATCAGGGCCGGGCTGAAGCTGGTACCCGGGCGTGGCTGGGGGGCTCAACAGCGCCCCCTTGAACGGGGTTCTAAAACTTGATCCATATATCAAACACGCTCGCATGAATTAATATGAAACTCGGTACACATATAGATCTCATCGGGCCGAACAACTTTACCCCGGTCAAGTTTTACGCCAGCCCAACAGGAAGTCGGCTATTATGGGTTGTTTGGAAAACGCTTGCTGTGGAATGTGAAATACTCCTCCTAGAAAATTCACCGTGTCCCCTTCAAACTCGGTGTGCATGTAGTCAAGACTTTGAGGATGCTAAATTGCAGACGGATTTTTGATATCTCGAACGGTTTGGCTGTGGCGAGGAATCGAATTTATGGCGAGAAAAGAGAAACACGGAAGTGGAATAACTTCTGCATACATTAACTGATCTTGATGAAACTTCAGCAGTGTGTTCGTGGTAAGAGGCCGATCAGAAGGATTTAGCTATTGTGAGACAAAGTTATAGCGCCACCAACTGGCAGCAGGAAGTGTGTCACTTTCAACATGCTTTTGACAAAAGTGGGGGGGTTAGTTTTAACTACAGTAAAGAAAAAATTGTTTGTATATTGTTCTCATCAAGCCGGACAACTTTCTAATTTACATTCAATAGCTCTGGCCATCAGGAAGTCAGATATTTTGGTCTGAATGTGAATTTTTTAGCAAAATCAGCCTCTGAATTTTTAGCCACTCCTCTTAAACTATTTATTTTATTCGTACCAAACTTTTTCAACATGATGAAACTACATTAAATATGCTAAATTGTGAATGGATAATAAATATCTCAAACGGTTTTGCTATGGCGAGGGATTAAATAATGTCCAAAAAGGAAACACTAAAAATCTTCTAAAAATGTAATTATATACCATTTATTTCTATATAAAAGTATACAAATATCACAACTAAACCCATTTTATTCTGTTTTTGCAATTCAAGAAGAATGAAAAAGTTAAAACAGGCTATTTAGTGCTATTTGGTTCAACAAAAAAGCAAACATAGGGCTATACTGCCCTCTTGTGTCCAAAAGTACATCAAAATAGTATATAAAACTTTTTACCAGGTAGGCCAATATTGTATTTAAATATACATTTATTAGGTATGTGTCTGAGGATATTTTCCCACCGGTTAATCGACGTGTGACACGAGTGGGTGCTTTTAAATCGCTATAATAGTGAAAGAAAAATAATGATAATGTTGCACACACAAATCACACACATGTGGGAAAGAATGATGCTTTTAAACAACACTAAACCGCCATTAGGTGTCGCCAGGCATCCATCTTAATAAGCGAGTCATTGATTCATTCGTTCAAACGATTTGTTCGAATGAGTCGATCATGATTAAGACAGATGTTTATGGATTGATCATTCAATCTTTGAGTCAACCGATTCGTTAAAAATGCTGAATTGTTCAGTTATGAGAAAACACGTGATGCGTGATGGTTCTGCCGTGATCTTTAACTATTTTCGCTGCTGAAACAGAACAAAAACAGTCAACATTGCATCTAAAATGTAAGTGACTTAATTGTAACTGTTTATTAACCTGTTGTATGAAATCTAGGGGTGGGAGAAAAAAATTATTCTTAGATGCATCGCGATGCGGACGTGGACGATTCTGAATCGATTCACAAATGTCAAAAAATCGATTCTCTAAAAAAATATTTTTCTAATAACGTAATATTGACGGAAGGCAAAAGGCGGAACTCTAAGCGGACGTGCGTGCAGTCTGTGGCGCGCACATAACAGAGAAGTTTCTTCTGCTCACCAAGGCTGCATTTATTTGATTAAAAATACAAACAAAAACAGTAATATTGTAAAATATTATTCCAATTTAAAACAGCTGCTTTCTATTTTAATATATTTTAAACTGTTATTTATTCCTGTGATCAAAGCTGAGTTTTCAGCATCATTACTCCAGTCGTCACTGTCACATGATCCTTCAGAAATTATTCTAATATGATGATTGATACTCAAGAAACATTCATTATTATTTTAAATGTCGAAAACAGTTGTGTACAGTCTTTGATGAATAGAAAGTTCAAAAGAACAGCATTCATCTGAAATCTAAAGCTTTTGTAACGTTAAACACTACCGCTCAAAAGTTTTGGGTTAGTAATAATTAAAATTTTATTTATTGGGGAAATAAATAAAATAAATCAGTACTTTTATTTATGAAGGATGAGTTAAACTGATCAACAGTTACAGTAAAGACATTTATAATGTTAAATATATATATATTTGAAATATATGCTGTTCTTTTGAACTTTACATTCATCAAAGCATTTTGAAAAAAAAAAAAATCTGTACACAACTGTTTTCAACATTGAAAATAATAATGAATATAGCTGCGAGCAGCGATTACGGGCCCAAGCCGGTGGCACCGCAACCCCGGTGCCTTTAGTTACCTAAAGGCACCGGGGTGGCGGTACCGCCGGCTTTGGCCCTCCATCGCTGCTCGCAGCTATATTTATATATATATATATAATATATATATATATATATATATATATATATATATATATATATATATACATACATACATACATATATATACATACATATATATATATATATATATATATATATATATATATATATATATATATATATATATATATATATATATATATATACACATACATACATACACACACATACATATATATATATATATATTTTTGTTCAAAAGTTTGGGGTCAGTAAGATTTTTAATGTTTTTAGGAGAAGTCTCTTCTGCTCACCAAGGCTGCATTTATTGATTAAAAATACAAACAAAAACAGTAATATTGTGAAATATTATTCCAATTTAAAACAGCTGTTTTCAATTTTTAAATATTTTACATAGTAATTCATTTCTGTGATCAAAGTTGAGTTTTCAGCATCATTACTCCAGTCTTCAGTGTCACATGATCCTTCAGAAATCATACTAATATGATGATTGATGCTCAATAAATATTCATTATTATTTTCAATGTTGAAAACAGTTGTGTACAGATTTTTTTTTTTTCAAAATGCTTTGATGAATGTAAAGTTCAAAAGAACAGCATATATTTCAAATATATATATTTTTAACATTATAAATGTCTTTACTGTAACTGTTGATCAGTTTAACTCATCCTTCATAAATAAAAGTACTGATTTATTTTATTTATTTCCCCAAAAAATAAAATTTTAATTATTACTAACCCAAAACTTTTGAGTGGTAGTGTTTAACGTTACAAAAGCTTTAGATTTCAGATAAATGCTGTTCTTTTGAACTTTCTATTCATCAAAGACTGTACACAACTGTTTTCGACATTTAAAATAATAATGAATGTTTCTTGAGTATCAATCATCATATTAGAATAATTTCTGAAGGATCATGTGACAGTGACGACTGGAGTAATGATGCTGAAAACTCAGCTTTGATCACAGGAATAAATAACAGTTTAAAATATATTAAAATAGAAAGCAGCTGTTTTAAATTGGAATAATATTTTACAATATTACTGTTTTTGTTTGTATTTTTAATCAAATAAATGCAGCCTTGGTGAGCAGAAGAAACTTCTCTGTTATGTGCGCGCCACAGACTGCACGCACGTCCGCTTAGAGTTCCGCCTTTTGCCTTCCGTCAATATTACGTTATTAGAAAATATTTTTTTAGAGAATCGATATTTTGACATTTGTGAATCGATTCAGAATCGTCCACGTCCGCATCGCGATGCATTTAAGAATAAATTTTTTCTCCCACCCCTAGATTTCAGGCCAATATTGTATTTAAATATACATGTATTAGGGATGTGTCTGAGGATATTTTCCCACCGGTTAATCGACGTGTGACACGAGTGGGTGCTTTTAAATCGCTAATATAATAGTGTAAGAAAAATAATGATAATGTTGCACACACAAATCACACACATGTGGGAAAGAATGATGCTTTTAAACAACACTAAACCGCCATTAGGTGTCGCCAGGCATCCATCTTAATAAGCGAGTCATTGATTCATTCGTTCAAACGATTCGTTCGAATGAGTCGATTAAGACAGATGTTTATGGATTGATCATTCAATCTTTGAGTCAACCGATTCGTTAAAAATGCTGAATCGTTCAGTTATGAGAAAACACGTGATTCGTGATGGTTCTGCCGTGATCTTTGTTTAACTATTTTCGCTGCTGAAACAGAACAAAAACAGTCAACATTGCATCTAAAATGTAAGTGACTTAATTGTAACTGTTTATTAACCTGTTGTATGAAATCTAGGGGTGGGAGAAAAAATTTATTCTTAAATGCATCGCGATGCGGACGTGGACGATTCTGAATCGATTCACAAATGTCAAAAAATCGATTCTCTAAAAAAATATTTTCTAATAACGTAATATTGACGGAAGGCAAAAGGCGGAACTCTAAGCGGACGTGCGTGCAGTCTGTGGCGCGCACATAACAGAGAAGTTTCTTCTGCTCACCAAGGCTGCATTTATTTGATTAAAAATACAAACAAAAACAGTAATATTGTAAAATATTATTCCAATTTAAAACAGCTGCTTTCTATTTTAATATATTTTAAACTATTATTTATTCCTGTGATCAAAGCTGAGTTTTCAGCATCATTACTCCAGTCGTCACTGTCACATGATCCTTCAGAAATTATTCTAATATGATGATTGATACTCAAGAAACATTCATTATTATTTTAAATGTCGAAAACAGTTGTGTACAGTCTTTGATGAATAGAAAGTTCAAAAGAACAGCATTTATCTGAAATCTAAAGCTTTTGTAACGTTAAACACTACCGCTCAAAAGTTTTGGGTTAGTAATAATTAAAATTTTATTTTTTGGGGAAATAAATAAAATAAATCAGTACTTTTATTTATGAAGGATGAGTTAAACTGATCAACAGTTACAGTAAAGACATTTATAATGTTAAAAATATATATATTTGAAATATATGCTGTTCTTTTGAACTTTACATTCATCAAAGCATTTTGAAAAAAAAAAAATCTGTACACAACTGTTTTCAACATTGAAAATAATAATGAATATTTATTGAGCATCAATCATCATATTAGTATGATTTCTGAAGGATCATGTGACACTGAAGACTGGAGTAATGATGCTGAAAACTCAACTTTGATCACAGAAATGAATTACTATGTAAAATATTTAAAAATTGAAAACAGCTGTTTTAAATTGGAATAATATTTCACAATATTACTGTTTTTGTTTGTATTTTTAATCAATAAATGCAGCCTTGGTGAGCAGAAGAGACTTCTCCTAAAAACATTAAAAATCTTACTGACCCCAAACTTTTGAACAATAATATATATATATATATATATATATATATATACATATACATGTATGTGTGTGTATGTATGTATGTATATATATATATATATATATATATATATATATATATATATATAAATATAGCTGCGAGCAGCGATGGAGGGCCAAAGCCGGCGGTACCGCCACCCCGGTGCCTTTAGGTAACTAAAGGCACCGGGGTTGCGGTGCCACCGGCTTGGGCCCGTTATCGCTGCTCGCAGCTATATTTAGGGCCCGAGCACCGATGGTGTGAGGACCCTCTTGGAATTGCTCTGTTTATTAGGGCCCGAGCACCGATGGTGTGAGGACCCTCTTGGAATTGCTCTGTTTATTATTATTATTATTATTAGGGCCCGAGCACCGATGGTGTGAGGACCCTCTTGGAATTGCTCTGTTTATTATTATTAGGGCCCGAGCACCGATGGTGTGAGGACCCTCTTGGAATTGCTCTGTTTATTATTATTATTATTATTATTATTATTATTCTTCTCCGCATTGAATTGCATTTTTGAGGGCCTAAACATGCTCGAAAACTCACGAAACTTTGCACACGCGTCAGAACTGGCGAAAATTTACATCTGATATAGGTTTCAGAATTGGACGGGGCAAAATGGCTCGATAGCGCCACCTATAAAAGTTCAACGGAGTGCGCCTCCCGCATCGTTCCACGTACGTGCACGAAATTCGGTACATACATGTAATTACCTAATACCTACAAAAAAGTCTCTTGGAGCGTAGCCCTAAACACAACAGGAAGTCAGCCATTTTGAACTTCCTCTCAGATTTTTGTGCAGTTTTTGCCATTTTCAGGCCTCGTACTTTAACGAACTCCTCCTACAGTTTTAATCTGATCATCTTCAAATTTGGTGAGTGTAATCTTCAGGCCTTTGCGACGTTAAATTGCGAAGATCTTGAGTTTTCGTCGAAGTGCGGGTCCTCGGCGGCCTGACAAATTTCGATGTTTCGCCATGAAACAGGAAGTTGCTGTAACTCAGGCATGGAATGTCCAATCTGCCCCAAACTTCACACTTTTGATAAGAGTTCTGTCCTGAACACATGACCATGCTCATATTCAGTTATAGTCATAGCGCCACCTGCTGGCAACAGGAAGTGACATGTTTAACACTGTTATGGACTCCTAATAACATATAAAAAAGTGCCAGCAAGTGCTAAACATGCTAACAACATACTAGAAGCATGCTAAAACATGCTAGCAAACTCTTAGCTAAGTGCTAAAGCATGCTATTATTGCAATTAAATAGGAATTTGCTGTAACTCAGGCATGGAATGTCCAATCTGCCCCAAACTTCACACTTTTGATAAGCGTTCTGTCCTGAACACATCTACATGAGAATATTCAGTTATAGTAATAGCGCCACCTACTGGTAACAGGAAGTGTCATGTTTAACACGTTGATGCCATTCTAGCAACATGTTAAAAATGCCATTGACTTCTAAACATGCTAGAAACATGTTAAAACATGCTAGCAATACTTAGCTAAGTGCTAAAGCATGCTAATTCAATGAAACAGGATGTTGTTGTTACTCAAGAAGGCAATGTCCAATCTGCACCAAACTTCACACTTTTGATAAGCGTTCTGTCCTGAACACATGACCATGCTTATATTCAGTTACAGTCATAGCGCCACCTGCTGGCAACAGGAAGTGACATGTTTAACACTGTTATGGACTCCTGATAACATATAAAAAAGTGCCAGCAAGTGCTAAACATGCTAACAACATGCTAGAAACATATTAGCAAACACTTAGCTAAGTGCTAAAGCATGCTATTGCTGCAATTAAATATGAATTTGCTGTAACACAGGCATGGAATGTCCAATCTGCCCCAAACTTAATATGTAACATGCAAGAAACATGCTAGCAACACATAGCTAAGTTCTAAAGCATGCTAGAAATGCTAAAGGAAGTTGTTGTAACTTAGGCATACAATGTCCAATCTACCCCAAACTTCACACGTTTGATAATAGTTATCTCCTGAACACAAGTCCATGCTCATATTCAGATATAGTCATAGCGCCGCCTGCTGGCAACAGGAAGTGACGTTTAACACTATTCTGGACTCCTAATAACATATAAAAAAATGCCAGTAGGTGCTAAACATCCTACCAACATACTAGAGACATGCTGAAACATACTAGCAAACACTTAGCTAAGTGCTAAAGAATGATATTACTGCAATTAAATATGAATTTGCTGTAACTCAGGCATGGAATGTCCAATCTGCCCCAAACTTCACACTTTTGATAAGCGTTCTGTCCTGAACACATGACCATGCTTATATTCAGTTACAGTCATAGCGCCACCTGCTGGCAACAGGAAGTGACATGTTTAACACTGTTATGGACTCCTAATAACATATAAAAAAGTGCCAGCAAGTGTTAAACATGCTAACAACATACTAGAAACATGCTAAAACATGCTAGCAAACTCTTAGCTAAGTGCTAACGCATGCTATTATTGCAATTAAATAGGAATTTGCTGTAACTCAGGCATGGAATGTCCAATCTGCCCCAAACTTCACACTTTTGATAAGAGTCATGGCCTGAACACATCTACATGAGAATGTTCAGTTATAGTAATAGCGCCACCTACTGGCAACAGGAAGTGACATGTTTAACACGTTGATGCCGTTCTAGCAACATGTTAAAAATGCCATTGAGTTCTAAACATGCTAGAAACATGTTAAAACATGCTAACAATGCTTAGGTACGTGCTAAAGAATGCTAATTCAATGAAACATGACTTTGTTGTTACTCAAGAAGGCAATGTCCAATTTGCACCAAACTTCACACGTTTGATAAGAGTTCTGTCCTGAACACACATCCATGCTCATATTCAGTTATAGTCATAACGCAACCTACTGGCAACAGAAACTGACATGGTTAACACAGTAATGCAGTACTAACCACATAATAATTGTGTACTAAGCATGCTAGAAACAGACTAAACATGCTAGCAACACTTAGCTGAGTCATGAAGCATGCTATTATCACCATTATACAAAACATTTTGTAACTGACTTTGACATACTCTTACTATATATACCTCCTTAAATGTACATTTCCCAACCATGCTCTGTCTTCCTAAAGCCACCGAGTGTTGATGGCATGGGTGCGAGGGCCCTTTCATCGCTGCTTGCAGCTTTAATTATTATTATTATTCTTCTTCTTCTTCTTCTTCTCCGCATTGAATTGCATTTTTGAGGGCCTAAACATGCTCGAAAACTCACGAAACTTTGCACACGCGTCAGAACTGGCGAAAATTTACATCTGATATAGGTTTCAGAATTGGACGGGGCAAAATGGCTCGATAGCGCCACCTATAAAAGTTCAACGGAGTGCGCCTCCCGCAACGTTCCACGTACGTGCACGAAATTCGGTACATACGTGTAATGACCTAATACCTACAAAAAAGTCTCTTGAAGCATAGCCCTAAACACAACAGGAAGTCAGCCATTTTGAACTTCCTCTCAGATTTTTGTGCAGTTTTTGCCATTTTCAGGCCTCGTACTTTAACGAACTCCTCCTACAGTTTTAATCTGATCATCTTCAAATTTGGTGAGTGTAATCTTAAGGCCTTTGCGACGTTAAATTGCGAAGATCTTGAGTTTTCGTCAAAGGGCGGGTCCTCGGCGGCCTGACAAATTTCGATGTTTCGCCATGAAACAGGAAGTTGCTGTAACTCAGGCATGGAATGTCCAATCTGCCCCAAACTTCACACTTTTGATAAGCGTTCTGTCCTGAACACATGACCATGCTCATATTCAGTTACAGTCATAGCGCCACCTGCTGGCAACAGGAAGTGACATGTTTAACACTGTTATGGACTCCTAATAACATATAAAAAAGTGCCAGCAAGTGCTAAACATGCTAACAACATACTAGAAGCATGCTAAAACATGCTAGCAAACTCTTAGCTAAGTGCTAAAGCATGCTATTATTGCAATTAAATAGGAATTTGCTGTAACCCAGGCATGGAATGTCCAATCTGCCCCAAACTTCACACGTTTGATAAGAATCATGGCCTGAACACATGTCTATGCTCAAATTCAGTTATAGTAATAGCGCCACCTACTGGTAACAGGAAGTGTCATGTTTAACACGTTGATGCCATTCTAGCAACATGTTAAAAATGCCATAGAGTTCTAAACATGTTAGAAACATATTAAAACATGCTAGCAATACTTAGCTAAGTGCTAAAGCATGCTAATTCAATGAAACAGGACTTTGTTGTTACTCAAGAAGGCAATGTACAATCTACCCCAAACTTCACACGTTTGATAAGAGTTATCTCTTGAACACATGTCCATGCTCATATTTAGTTATAGTCATAGCGCCACCTGCTGGCAACAGGAAGGGATGTTTAACACTGTTCTTGACTCCTAATAACATATAAAAAAATGCCAGTAGGTGCTAAACATCCTACCAACATACTAGAGACATGCTAAAACATACTAGCAAACACTTAGCTAAGTGCTAAAGAATGATATTACTGCAATTAAATATGAATTTGCTGTAACTCAGGCATGGAATGTCCAATCTGCCCCAAACTTCACACTTTTGATAAGCGTTCTGTCCTGAACACATGACCATGCTTATATTCAGTTACAGACATAGCGCCACCTGCTGGCAACAGGAAGTGACATGTTTAACACTGTTATGGACTCCTAATAACATATAAAAAAGTGCCAGCAAGTTTTAAACATGCTAACAACATATTATAAACATGCTAAAACATGCTAGCAAACTCTTAGCTAAGTGCTAACCCAGCCAACATGTCCATGTGGGCCCCATGTGGGCTTTTGATGGGCTGTAACTTGGGCCCTGCATGGGCCACCCAAATGGGGCCCAGATAAATTTGTCCATCGGCTCCACATGGGCCCCATGTGTGTTAGCCCATATGGGCTAATGATGGGTACACAGTGGGCTCCAAGTTGGGCCCATGTAGGAGTTCATTTTATGGGCCCACTTGGGTCCCAAATTATATAATATTAATGGGCCGAAAGTGGGTCCCATACATTACCCTTATGGGGCCCTTATGGGTGATCTCACTGGACCACAGTGGGCCCCATTTATTAAGTAAACCTGATTAAGTAAATGTGCTATACTACAAAATTAACTTTCAAATCACTCCAACTTTGTTACTGTTTTGTTAACCAGTACCTGCCCAAACCAAAAATGCATCAATTTGTGTTACTTTAACATTTTAATATCTAAGAAATTACAAAATATTTGAATTGCAGGAAAAAAAATGACTTCAATTCAGAATGTGTAAATCAACATTTCTTTTATTGAAGTTACTGTCTTCAAGATGAAACCTCAAATAAAAGTGATCAGTCCTGTGCCAGTACAGAATCCTCAGCTTCAAACCTAAAGAGTAAAGAAAGAAAAGACAAATAAATACTTTAAAAATCTTAGCAGAACTTCAAAAAAATCAGTTTTACATGAACATTAAATAAATGCATGAGTATAATCTAAATTATAATCATGCTTCACGCTCATACCCCCCAAAATAATCTGAGCAAATACAATAGATATTCTAGATTTTGGTGCTTGAACCCCTAATAAGAAAATTGGAATATAATAAAGATCATTAATAACAATAAGAACACTACCAAAATTAATAGGTGCCTATGCACCCTCAATGATTGGCCCCTAACAAATACAATAAGGGTCTTCCTTTGCAGTTTGCCCCCTAAAAATCAGTGCTGTTGAATATTTGATTCTGATTGGTTAACTTAACTTAACAGATGTTAAAAATGACTACTAACTGAATGAAAAACAAACAATTTAGCTTTCCCTTTATTTGTTATAAATTATGTAACTTACACCTCTGACTGTGCTGCTCTCCGCACAAGGTTTGGCTGGGCTCTCAAGGCACGGTTGCCATCTCTATCCCTAGCATTTGTAAACCATTTACCGAGGGCTGTCTCCACCTCTTTCTTGCTGACAGTTCTCAAGAAAGTGTTCTGTTTCAGGCTACCTGTGAACCAAAATAATAAATTAATTTTAATGAAAGGGTGCTACTGCAGCAATACACCACTATATTGAGCGCAATACAGCTAATATATGAAAAGTTCAAGATAGATAACTCAGTTTTTATTTATTTTCATAAACATTTGGTGATTTTTTTTATATTGTTCATTCAAACATCAAACGTAAAAAATTTTTTTTATAAAAATAAACCTGACGTCTAGGGCCCTATTTTAACGATCAGAAACGCAAGTATCATCGTCATGGACACAACAATGATTTCCCTCTTGTTTTAATACTTTATCTTGTAATAATGTATGATTTGCAAAAATGAAAACTGCTGCATCTGTGTAGATGAGAGAAGCAAAGTATATGCGTGTTGTGCACACACAACATTATGGCCAAGCATGCGCCCTTAAAATAGCACCAGGGAATGTTTGCGCCGGAACACGCCTCCTCTTTTCGCTGAACCGCCCCCGGGATCGAAAGTTCATTCCCTAATTTACCAACGTGTGTCTGTGGAGGGAAAAGCCCGCTGTGCGTTGGGTGCAAAATAGGAATGATACATGATATGATACATGCATCGGTGTACAAAGTCAATTGTGCTGGGTGCAAGATAGGGCCCTTAGAGTGTTTTTGTATATCTAATTTACATTCGCAGATGTAATCTAAAAATCCATACAAATCTTCAGGGTTCCCTTTAAGTAATCATTTTTATCACCAGAAAACAAAATGATCAAAATCAACATTGAGCTAGGAACTTCTGGTTGATTTGACACAAAATGACCCCAAACCGTTTGCGTTTTTACTAATCTATGTAAATGAAGGATGTTGAAATGTATATACCATGCAAAGTATCAAACAGACGTAGGCTCCTGAACGAGCGTTTTCCATGGCGCCCTGTGAGGTTCAATTGACGGGCAAGGTCATTCGTCATCAAAAATGCCATAGTTCTACGGACACACTCATCAAGGCTCCTCCCTCCAATGTCCCCAAGGACAGAGACCTGAAGTTGAGATGAAAAGAAATATAGAAGAAACAAAATTACAAATGTAGTGGTAACAGTTCATTAAGGGAAACAGAGTGGGTTAACTTAACCTAGTATGTACACAGAACCACCCTCTGCATCTACAACTTTGGTTATGTGGGGAATATGGCAAAAATGTATCACAATTTTTTTTCAGGCAGGATCACGATCCACAATTATTATTTTTTTATGGTGTTTAAGACTATTTTGCAATTTACAGAGCAGTTCAGCTAAAAAATTTCCCCATTTATTTTCTCCTTTTCAGGAACAAGTGAAGAGTGAGCTTGTTATAATTGTACTAAAATGAAGGCCAGTCATTAATATGTTTACAGTCATTAATATATTCATATAGTTCTTTGCATATGTGTAATAGTTAATTCCCCGTTGTTATTTAGTCAGGCAGTAAGTCACTTGCATATTGTTAGGACCCGACGGTGCTAAGGACCCTGAAGTTGACGCGATTTAGGCTAGTTGGTTTTACACTGCTCTAGGACCATTCTGAAAAAAACTCAGGAGTGATTAGTCCGTGGGAGACCATCTAGACTAGTATAACCCCCAATTTCCACCAGATGCGGAACGGCTCCGCTGCGTGACAGCTCCGTGTTCCGTCGTCCGTCAATACCCACCAGGTCCGTATTTGTTGCGGAACGGCTGCGGTCATGACTGACAGCTGAAGTCACAAGGACCCACGAGATCTCGCAAATTCACGTATGATCGCGCAATATAAGTGCTGAATTGCTGCGGAGCTCTCCGGCATCCGGCAAAAATAGAAGCTCTGCGTATCTACTCCGGAGGGCTGCGGATCGCCGGAGTCGGAACGCAGCTGTACCGCATTCAGTGGAAATACACTCATTGACTTTAATGGAAACCTATTGACTCCGCCGCCGTGCCGGAGCCGTAACGCAGCCGGTGGAAATTGGGGGTAAAACTACAACTGATAGAATGTGCACTGCATCACAACACAACACTCTCTGTAGAGAGATCGTGGAGGCATTTAATTGTCAACGATTTAATTTATCGCACACACCTAGAACACTTACCAAATTTTTCTGGAAGTCAGACTCACAGAGCTTCAACTCCAGATCATCCACTTCAGTAAAACTCTTCAATGGAAAGGGGACTCCCTCAGGCAAGACAGGAACCACACAGTTTTGTTCTCTCTGCTGCAGAAGACACTGTATCATGCTACCCTGTACCTTTTGGCAATCTTTAATTTCTTCCAGTATTGTCAGTACACGAACGAACATTCCATCCCTCACTGCTGTTCCACTGGGCTGAAGTGGTCTGACCTGGACTGAACTGGGCTGAAGTGGTCTGCAGGGAGTACTAGTAGAACTTGTCTGTGCTGGGGTGCTGCGACCTGGCGTTTGTGCTTCCTGTAAAAGAGAAAGAAAATAAGATACAGCATCGCATGCATTGTAGTCTCCCTGAGGAAAAAAAAAAATCACTGCTTTAGGAAGAATTGTCAAAACTCCTTAAATCATCTAAATCTACAACATGCATGTTAGACCCTAAGCTATTAACGTTTTGAAGTTTACACGGAGATTATAACTGTATTGTTTTTAAAAACTTGCACTTTGTAACCTATTAATCATTATCATGTAAATAAACGGCCAGAACGAATTAAAAGTTTATCGGGGGGGGGGGGGGGGGGGGGTTCCAGTTGAAAACGGTGTTGTGTAAGCTAAGTTAATAATTTTTAAAATGGAAATTAATCAATCAAAAACTTAATTTAGATGAACAATAACTTTTTCTTCTAAAACTACTGTACAGCCAAAACAATCTCTGTTCTATTAATTTCCTATTATCACTGTAAAGCTGCTTTGAAACTATCTGTTTTGTAAAAGCACTATATAAATGAAGGTGACTTGACTTTTAAAAGATGAGGTGGAGGTGGTGTAGCGGTTCGCTGATTCCCAAGTCCTTTTATTAGAAGCCTTCTTGGGGGTGGTGGAGCAGCCATTTCTGGACCTTCTTCACTGTCTGAGTCGGGATCAATAAATTTGCGTCTAAAACACAGGGAAAATGTTTTACCGTCACTACATATAGACTAAGAAGCATAAGGGTAGACATAATATCAAAAGAGCAAATTTTATACAAGAACCTGGTTTTGAGGTGAATTTTGCGACCGGTCATTTCAGTGCAGTAGAAGGATTTTGATTCTTGACAATTGAAATGGCCTTTACAATACAGGTGCACTGATATGCATTAGTTCATGCTTTCATGCACAGATAATCATGTGTTGACTATTAATAGTCAATCACCACTATTAAACATGATTATCTGTGCATTAGTTTAGCATGAATTAATGCATATTAGTGCACCCGTATAGTAAAGTGTTACCGATGACCTCTAAAAAGGCAGATTCTTTGATCAGTGCCCTGACTACTAAACTACATACTGCTTGAGAGACACCCATAGTTTTGGGGTGAACATTCCATTTATATAATCATTCAGTATCTGTATTCCTAATGTAAAACCACGCATCTGAATAATCATGATTGTACAACATAATTAATCTTACTTTCTTTTACGCTTGGCTCTTTCTGGTTCTGGATCTGTCTGAAGATCTGAAGTCACTTCAGCTTTACGCAGCTTTGTTCTGGCAGCTGTGTAGTCAGCTAAGGAAATGTGAAAAAGATTAACTGAACATTTAAGCTTTTCCATTCACGTAAACATTTTCCACACACATTTTAAGTTACTATAACATGGGTATTACAAAAAATCGATTAATCTAAAATTATAACATTACCACTTACCAGCTTTTCCCAAAACTCGCACTTGGAATTTCGTCCAATCTTCTTGTGGTTCTCTTCCCTCTCTAACACATCGATCAACATTGACAGTGGAGGAAGGTGGCCAGTAACACTCCTCTTCCTCTGGCCCGGTAAACCAATTTCTTGGTATAATAGCCACAGTCCGTGAATCCAGAAATTCCACAACCACAAAGGGCAGCATTTTACTAAACAAATGTAATCCACAATATTAGCAGTCATGTAGCAGAGGCAAGGCTACAAATGCTCCATTATATGGTAAAAGGACCATTTTTTTTGTGCACTCAGCCACAGGAAAAACTTGCAGTTGTCCACGTAATCCATGTACAAGTTTGATTCCCAGAGCTGAAGAGTCAATAGGGTAATCATAAAAAATGTCCACATTTGAAAAAGAATCACACACTACATATGTGTCCCCAGACAAACTGTACAATATATTGCTTACAAGGCACACTTGTCCATTCAAAACAAAACAATTGTCACCTATTCCACATGAAATGAAAATATTTTCTCCGTAGTACTGTTTGAACTGCTTGCACGCTTCAAATCCTTGAGGTAATGGTCCAGAGAGATGGAGTTTTTTATGTTGACTTAGTAAACTATCCACCTGTATATTTGCCTTCACTTTTTGTTTTTCATGTACACGTTTTACAACTTGCTGCACCGGATGCTGTGGCCTCCGTACCATCTTTTTGACTTTACCTAAAAAGTTCTCAAATGGGAAACATGAAATTAGATCAAGAGGTCCATGTTTCCTTGCATCCTCCGCTAGATGAATTAAGTTATGTACATTATACACAATAAACTCAGGACCATATATTTTGGAAAAAATGTCAACAAAATCTTGAAGTAACTGATTTGCATATTCAGAAAATTCTGAACATAAATCCGGACTGAGAAGAATTCTCATTGCTACAGACAGGAGCATGAAATGTTGGTATAAATTTTGTGGTAAATTATTACGCAACACAACAGGTCCAGTATACAATAGAAATAATCTGAATTCTGTGGCTTTCCACATGGCCACTTCAAACAAAGATCTGGGTTTCCTGGAGAAGGTCTTTGGTATGTGCAGCCTAACTGAGGTCATGTGTTGTGAAATTACAGAAAGAATATGTGCTGACACTCTACAATTTAAAGGACCCTTAATCCACAAATAAATAAGCTTTCTTACAACACCTAAACACACAAGATGCATGTAGTCTAACACAAAGCTTGAAACTAGACCAACACCTAAACCTTTTAGTGGAGAAACTCCTGTGTGGTGATCTTCATCAATCATTTCTTCAAACTCATAGTCACTTCTAAGCTCTGCAGTCCTGTCTGGATATGTCATTCTACCTTTCACATACACACCTGTCTGTTTACAACGTTCACAGGCGTTGTACCCCGAGTGACCTTTAACACACTTGAGGAAAGCCCTGGCCGGTGCATCACAGATAAAGGCCTCGGGCGGTGCAATTTTGTAATGTTTCCCATTAAAATGTAATCCTTCTTGAATGACAACTTTCAAATCATCAACAAATTCCTTTAGATAGTCATGCACTGAAGACGGTTTGCCAGAACCTGAATACAATCCGATTAAAAATACACTAGAATTCTCAAGTTCCTTAATCCGACCAAGAATGGGCCACAGGTTCACTGCAGAACTTCTAAAAAGGGGCAACCCATCTATATTTACATGAAGTGTAAGGGAATCAATCAGTTCATTTAAGTCACATGTAGAATTCAACTCTGCCATTAATGCATTTGCAACTCCAAAATGGTAGTAGCATCCACCTGCAATGTATTTTACTTGACATTCGTGATCTGTGGAAAGCAAAGTCCTTGGATCCATTGGAATGTTTAGACCTTTGCTCCTCAGTATTTTCTGCAAAGCTGACAGCGCAGAGTGAGAAATATTAAACTGTGTTGCCCATTCTGCAAAACCTTTAATATCATCTGAAGGGTCAGAATCACTGGTTTCTTTGTCATCGCTGTCATTATTCAGAGATGGGCATGGGTACTCAAAACGATCCATGTTGGGATTTGTGGTACAAATCTGAACCGAGGGCCTATCATCGTCGTCATCATCATCACTGTAATCAAATGAATTGTCAGCGTCCTCAAGTGAAGCAGCAGAGTTTCTGTCAGAAGGATGCAAAAGCCCATCAAGGGTCTCAAAAGAATCATAGTATGTTTCACTGTCTAACTCGTCTATTAGTGTAGGAGACACAGCTCTGTTAGTACAAGACGAAACATAATCTTTGACTAGATCTATGTGCTCTGCCACTTTAGACTGTATTCTTCGCCTTTTTGTCCGCTGCGAGCAGTCATTCTCCATTTTCTCAAAAAATTAAATAAAAAGGAATCTGAAATTTAACAGCAGTAGATTAAAAAGCAGAATTAAAAATAATTAACAAATGATTTAAAACAACATGAGTCCTGTGATAAGTGAAAATGTACAGTACAGGTCAAAAGTTTGGAAACATTACTATTTTTATTGTTTTTGAAAGAAGTTTCTTCTGCTCATCAAGCCTGCATTTATTTGATCAAAAATACAGAAATTTAATGATGTGATATATTATTACAATTTAAAAGAATTGGTTTTCAATTTATTATACTTTAAATTATCATTTATTTCTGTGATCAAAGCTGAATTTTCAGGATCATTACTCCAGTCTATCACATGATCCTTTAGAAATCATTCTAATATGATGATTCATTATCAAAGTTGGAAACAGTTCTGCTGCTTAATATTTTTTCATAACCTGTGATACTTTTTTAGGATACTTTGATAAATAAAAAGTAAAAAAATAAAATACAAAAATGTTTTCAAAATAGAAATCTTTTGTAACAACAATATAGACTACTGGTCAGTAATTTGGGGTCAGTCATTTTTTTCTTTCTTTTTAAAAAAAAAATCAATACTTTTATTCAGCAAGGATGTGTTAAATTGATAAAAAGTGATAGTAAAGAAGATTTATATTATTAGAAAATATTTATTTTTTATTTTGAATAAATGCAGTTCTTTTTAACCTTTTATTCATCAAATATTTTAGGCAGCAGAACTGTTTACAACACTCATAATAAATCAGAATATTAGAATGATTTCTGAAGGATCATGTGATAGACTGGAGTAATGATGCTGAAAATTCAGCTTTGCATCACTGGAATAAATTATTTTTTAAAGTATATTCAAATAGAAAACTATTATTTTAAGTTGTAATAATATTTCACAATATTACTGTTTTTTCTGTATTTTTGATCAAATAAACACAGCCTTGATAAGCATTAGAGACTTCTTTCAAAAATATAAAAAATCGTAATGTTTCCAAATTTTGACCTGTACTGTACATCAGCGTAATGTTTCTTCATGCATTACCATTGTTAATAATGTACAAAAATGAAAAGATTAAAATAAATTACTTATCTCTTTTTACCTGATTAACCTAAAGGCACAGCACAACTATGACATTAGTTTAGGATACTTTTTAAACGATCAATACCGACATATGCCTACTGATTAATTGAGATAACATAATTAAGATAACTTACATCTAGCAGTATCAATCCATTCTGTATGTGGAGACATCGCATTAGGAACTGCTTGACCGGATCACTAATCAGCGAGTCAATTGATTGACTTCAAATGAGTCATTCTGACAGTTTTGTGATTTTATTCAACAGGTTCACTAAAAAGAACCGATTCAAAAAACGAATCGTTCATGAATGAGCACAAATTATTAATGTTTCTTTAACTACGACGAACAATTTCGATCTGTCCCTCAAATAAAACTTTCCTGAATACTTAAACTGAGTGTACGGGTAGTATGCATCATTTTATGGGACTTTAAGCCGGGTTTTCACCGGCTGCGAAGCACAGGCCTAGAAGCGCAATGACGCATTCTTGCACGATATACTGCCTCGGTCATTATTATGAGACCGAACGATTATGAAAAATACGGTAAAGCGTGTAAAAGGGTGAAAAGTCGGCGCGAACACATTATTGTATAAAATTTGCTGGTTAACCAACTTCATTTTAGTTAGCTTAACTAGTTGTTTGAGCTCGGCTCGCTAACCTTCGTTAATGTTCGTTAAATGTTAGCTCTATTGATTCCGAAATATCTAGTTTTATAAAATGTTAAGTAAAACAAAGTTAATACAAAATAAAACGTATACATATCTTACCTTGGTAGTGTTAAACAGGAGATTTGACGGTGATGTCTAGAAGAAACTTGTCCAGGAGAGAAGGAGACCGTTGGTTTTTTTTTTTTTGTTAGTTTGAATGTAAAGGCGGGAGGAGGCAATCATTATAGCTTGTGGGGGAGGGGACAGTATGATGCAAGTGCTTTACTCTTTTAGAAAATATAGTTTTAAGCACTTTTTTGCACATAATACAAAATAAGTGTTTTATAAGGCCATGAAATTTACACACACACACACACACACACACACAAAAATAATTATTTGACAAACATGATGTGCATTTTGTATTATATCAAATTAAAAAAACTTAGTCAAATATTTTTAAATGTTTTTCATTTTCAATACACAATTATGGCAGGTACTTTTAAAATAAATACAAACCAAAATTAGTAATACAAATTTAGTCTAATATAGCCCAATTGGGGCCCAGACAAGACCCACAAATAAACAATAATGGGCAGCCTAGCTGGAGCCCACTACCTAAACCAAACTGGGGCCCATAGTAACCCCATCAAAGTGCCCACTCTGAGCCCATGCCCACATGACACCCATATAACCCAGAGAAAACCCATGTGGGGCCCACATGGACATGTTGGCTGGGAAAGCATGCTATTATTGCAATTAAATAGGAATTTGCTGTAACTCAGGCATGGAATGTCCAATCTGCCCCAAACTTCACACTTTTGATAAGAGTCATGGCCTGAATACATCTACATGAGAATGTTCATTTATAGTAATAGCGCCACCTACTGGCAACAGGAAGTGACATGTTTAACACGTTGATGCCGTTCTAGCAACATGTTAAAAATGCCATTGAGTTCTAAACATGCTAGAAACATGTTAAAACATGCTAACAATGCTTAGCTAAGTGCTAAAGAATGCTAATTCAATGAAACATGACTTTTTTGTTACTCAAGAAGGCAATTTCCAATTTGCACCAAACTTCACACGTTTGATAAGAGTTCTGTCCTGAACACACATCCATGCTCATATTCAGCAATAGTCATAACGCCACCTATTGGCAACAGAAACTGACATGGTTAACACAGTAATGCAGTACTAACCACATAATTATTGTGTACTAAGCATGCTAGAAACAGACTAAACATGCTAGCAACACTTAGCTGAGTCATGAAGCATGCTATTATCACCATTACAAAACATTTTGTTACTAACTTTGACATACTCTTACTATATATACCTCCTTAAATGTACATTTCCCAACCATGCTCTGTCTTCCTAAAGCCACCGAGTGTTGATGGCACGGGTGCGAGGGCCCTTTCATCGCTGCTTGCAGCTTTAATTATTATTATTATTATTATTATTATTCTTCTTCTCCGCATTGAATTGCATTTTTGAGGGCCTAAACATGCGCGAAAACTCACGAAACTTTGCACACGCGTCAGAACTGGCGAAAATTTACATCTGATATAGGTTTCAGAATTGGACGGGGCAAAACGGCTCGATAGCGCCACCTATAAAAGTTCAACGGAGTGCGCCTCCCGCAACGTTCCACGTACGTGCACGAAATTCGGTACATACATGTAATGACCTAATACCTACAAAAAAGTCTCTTGGAGCATAGCCCTAAACACAACAGGAAGTCAGCCATTTTCAACTTCCTCTCAGATTTTTGTGCAGTTTTTGCCATTTTCAGGCCTCGTACTTTAACGAACTCCTCCTACAGTTTTAATCTGATCATCTTCAAATTTGGTGAGTGTAATCTTAAGGCCTTTGCGACGTTAAATTGCGAAGATCTTGAGTTTTCGTCGAAGGGCGGGTCCTCGGCGGCCTGACAAATTTCGATGTTTCGCCATGAAACAGGAAGTTGCTGTAACTCAGGCATGGAATGTCCAATCTGCCCCAAACTTCACACGTTTGATAAGAGTTCTGTCCTGAACACATGACCATGCTCATATTCAGTTATAGTCATAGCGCCACCTGCTGGCAACAGGAAGCGACATGTTTAACACTGTTATGGACTCCTAATAACATATAAAAAAGTGCCAGCAAGTGCTAAACATGCTAACAACATACTAGAAGCATGCTAAAACATGCTAGCAAACTCTTAGCTAAGTGCTAAAGCATGCTATTATTGCAATTAAATAGGAATTTGCTGTAACTCAGGCATGGAATGTCCAATCTGCCCCAAACTTCACACTTTTGATAAGCGTTCTGTCCTGAACACATCTACATGAGAATATTCAGTTATAGTAATAGCGCCACCTACTTATAACAGGAAGTGTCATGTTTAACACGTTGATGCCATTCTAGCAACATGTTAAAAATGCCATTGACTTCTAAACATGCTAGAAACATGTTAAAACATGCTAGCAATACTTAGCTAAGTGCTAAAGCATGCTAATTCAATGAAACAGGATGTTGTTGTTACTCAAGAAGGCAATGTCCAATCTGCGCCAAACTTCACACTTTTAATAAACGTTCTGTCCTGAACACATGACCATGCTCATATTCAGTTACAGTCATAGTGCCACCTGCTGGCAACAGGAAGTGACATGTTAAACACTGTTGTGGACATATAAAAACATATAAAAAAGTGCCAGCAAGTGCTAAACATGCTAACAACATACTAGAAACATGCTAAAACATGCTAGCAAACACTTAGCTAAGTGCTAAAGCATGCTATTGCTGCAATTAAATAGGAATTTGCTGTAACACAGGCATGGAATGTCCAATCTGCCCCAAACTTCACACGTTTGATAAGAGTCATGGCCTGAACACATCTACATGAGAATATTCAGTTATAGTAATAGCGCCACCTGCTGTCAACAGGAAGTGACATGTTTAACACTGTTGTGGTCTCCTAATAACATATAAAAAAGAGCCAGCAAGTGCTAAACAGGTTAGCAACATACTAGAAACATGCTAGCAAACACTTAGCTAAGTGCTAAAGCATGCTATTACTGCAATTAAATAGGAATTTGCTGTAACTCAGGCATGGAATGTCCAATCTGCCCCAAACTTCACACGTTTGATAAGAATCATGGCCTAAACACGTCTATGCTCAAATTCAGTTATAGTAATAGCGCCACCTACTGGCAACAGGAAGTGACATGTTTAACACGTTGATGCCGTTCTAGCAACATGTTAAAAATGCCATTGAGTTCTAAACATGCTAGAAACATATTAAAACATGCTAGCAATACTTAGCTAAGTGCTAAAGCATGCTAATTCAATGAAACAGGACTTTATTGTTGCTCAAGAAGGCAATGTACAATCTACCCCAAACTTCACACGTTTGATGAGTTATCTCTTGAACACATGCCCATGCTCATATTTAGTTATAGTCATAGCGCCACCTGCTGGCAACAGGAAGTGATGTTTAACACTGTTCTTGACTCCTAATAACATATGAAAAAATGCCAGTAGGTGCTAAACATCCTACCAACATACTAGAGACATGCTAAAACATACTAGCATACACTTAGCTAAGTGCTAAAGAATGATATTACTGCCAATTAAATATGAATTTACTGTAACTCAGGCATGGAATGTCCAATCTGCCCCAAACTTCACACTTTTGATAAGCGTTCTGTCCTGAACACATGACCATGCTTATATTCAGTTACAGTCATAGCGCCACCTGCTGGCAACAGGAAGTGACATGTTTAACACTGTTATGGACTCCTAATAACATATAAAAAAGTGCCAGCAAGTGTTAAACATGCTAACAACATACTAGAAACATGCTAAAACATGCTAGCAAACTCTTAGCTAAGTGCTAAAGCGTGCTATTATTGCAATTAAATAGGAATTTGTTGTAACTCAGGCATGGAATGTCCAATCTGCCCCAAACTTCACACTTTTGATAAGAGTCATGGCCTGAACACATCTACATGAGAATGTTCAGTTATAGTAATAGCGCCACCTACTGGCAACAGGAAGTGACATGTTTAACACGTTGATGCCGTTCTAGCAACATGTTAAAAATGCCATTGAGTTCTAAACATGCTAGAAACATGTTAAAACATGCTAACAATGCTTAGCTAAGTGCTAAAGAATGCTAATTCAATGAAACATGACTTTGTTGTTACTCAAGAAGGCAATGTCCAATTTGCACCAAACTTCACACGTTTGATAAGAGTTCTGTCCTGAACACACATCCATGCTCATATTCAGTTATAGTCATAACGCCACCTGCTGGCAACAGAAACTGACATGGTTAACACAGTAATGCAGTACTAACCACATAATTATTGTGTACTAAGCATGCTAGGAACAGACTAAACATGCTAGCAACACTTAGCTGAGTCATGAAGCATGCTATTATCACCATTATACAAAACATTTTGTAAGTGACTTTGACATACTCTTACTATATATACCTCCTTAAATGTACATTTCCCAACCATGCTCTGTCTTCCTAAAGCCACCGAGTGTTGATGGCAGGGGTGCGAGGGCCCTTTCATCGCTGCTTGCAGCTTTAATTAGGGCCCGAGCACCGATGGTGTGAGGACCCTCTTGGAATTGCTCTGTTTATTAGGGCCCGAGCACCGATGGTGTGAGGACCCTCTTGGAATTGCTCTGTTTATTATTATTATTATTATTATTATTATTCTTCTCCGCATTGAATTGCATTTTTGAGGGCCTAAACATGCGCGAAAACTCACGAAACTTTGCACACGCGTCAGAACTGGCGAAAATTTACATCTGATATAGGTTTCAGAATTGGACGGGGCAAAACGGCTCGATAGCGCCACCTATAAAAGTTCAACGGAGTGCGCCTCCCGCAACGTTCCACGTACGTGCACGAAATTCGGTACATACATGTAATGACCTAATACCTACAAAAAAGTCTCTTGGAGCATAGCCCTAAACCCAACAGGAAGTCAGCCATTTTGAACTTCCTCCCAGATTTTTGTGCAGTTTTTGACATTTTCAGGCCTCATACTTTAACGAACTCCTCCTACAGTTTTAATCTGATCATCTTCAAATTTGGTGAGTGTAATCTTAAGGCCTTTGCGACGTTAAATTGCGAAGATCTTGAGTTTTCGTCGAAGGGCGGGTCCTCGGCGGCCTGACAAATTTTGATGTTTCGCCATGAAACAGGAAGTTGCTGTAACTCAGGCATGGAATGTCCAATCTGCCCCAAACTTCATACGTTTGATAAGAGTTCTGTCCTGAACACATGACCATGCTCATATTCAGTTATAGTCATAGCGCCACCTGCTGGCAACAGGAAGTGACATGTTTAACACTGTTATGGACTCCTAATAACATATAAAAAAGTGCCAGCAAGTGCTAAACATGCTAACAACATACTAGAAGCATGCTAAAACATGCTAGCAAACTCTTAGCTAAGTGCTAAAGCATGCTATTATTGCAATTAAATAGGAATTTGCTGTAACTCAGGCATGGAATGTCCAATCTGCCCCAAACTTCACACTTTTGATAAGCGTTCTGTCCTGAACATATCTACATGAGAATATTCAGTTATAGTAATAGCGCCACCTACTGGTAACAGGAAGTGTCATGTTTAACACGTTGATGCCATTCTAGCAACATGTTAAAAATGCCATTGACTTCTAAACATGCTAGAAACATGTTAAAACATACTAGCAATACTTAGCTAAGTGCTAAAGCATGCTAATTCAATGAAACAGGACTTTGTTGTTACTCAAGAAGGCAATGTACAATCTACCCCAAACGTCACACGTTTGATAAGAGTTATCTCTTGAACACATGTCCATGCTCATATTTAGTTATAGTCATAGCGCCACCTGCTGGCAACAGGAAGTGACGTTTAACACTGTTCTTGACTCCTAATAACATATAAAAAAATGCCAGTAGGTGCTAAACATCCTACCAACATACTATAGACATGCTAAAACATACTAGCAAACACTTAGCTAAGTGCTAAAGAATGATATTACTGCAATTAAATATGAATTTGCTGTAACTCAGGCATGGAATGTCCAATCTGCCCCAAACTTCACACTTTTGATAAGCGTTCTGTCCTGAACACATGACCATGCTTATATTCAGTTACAGTCATAGCGCCACCTGCTGGCAACAGGAAGTGACATGTTTAACACTGTTATGGACTCCTAATAACATATAAAAAAGTGCCAGCAAGTGTTAAACATGCTAACAACATACTAGAAACATGCTAAAACATGCTAGCAAACTCTTAGCCAAGTGCTAAAGCATGCTATTATTGCAATTAAATAGGAATTTGCTGTAACTCAGGCATGGAATGTCCAATCTGCCCCAAACTTCACACTTTTGATAAGAGTCATGGCCTGAACACATCTACATGAGAATGTTCAATTATAGTAATAGCGCCACCAACTGGCAACAGGAAGTGACATGTTTAACACGTTGATGCCGTTCTAGCAACATGTTAAAAATGCCATTGAGTTCTAAACATGCTAGAAACATGTTAAAACATGCTAACAATGCTTAGCTAAGTGCTAAAGCATGCTAATTCAATGAAACATGACTTTGTTGTTACTCAAGAAGGCAATGTCCAATTTGCACCAAACTTCACACGTTTGATAAGAGTTCTGTCCTGAACACACATCCATGCTCATATTCAGTTATAGTCATAACGCCACCTACTGGCAACAGAAACTGACATGGTTAACACAGTAATGCAGTACTAACCACATAATTATTGTGTACTAAGCATGCTAGAAACACACTAAACATGCTAGCAACACTTAGCTGAGTCATGAAGCATGCTATTATCACCATTATACAAAACATTTTGTAACTGACTTTGACATACTCTTACTATATATACCTCCTTAAATGTACATTTCCCAACCATGCTCTGTCTTCCTAAAGCCACCGAGTGTTGATGGCACGGGTGCGAGGGCCCTTTCATCGCTGCTTGCAGCTTTAATTATTATTATTATTATTCTTCTTCTCCGCATTGAATTGCATTTTTGAGGGCCTAAACATGCTCGAAAACTCACGAAACTTTGCACACGCGTCAGAACTGGCGAAAATTTACATCTGATATAGGTTTCAGAATTGGACGGGGCAAAATGGCTCGATAGCGCCACCTATAAAAGTTCAACGGAGTGCGCCTCCCGCATCGTTCCACGTACGTGCACGAAATTCGGTACATACATGTAATTACCTAATACCTACAAAAAAGTCTCTTGGAGCGTAGCCCTAAACACAACAGGAAGTCAGCCATTTTGAACTTCCTCTCAGATTTTTGTGCAGTTTTTGCCATTTTCAGGCCTCGTACTTTAACGAACTCCTCCTACAGTTTTAATCTGATCATCTTCAAATTTGGTGAGTGTAATCTTCAGGCCTTTGCGACGTTAAATTGCGAAGATCTTGAGTTTTCGTCGAAGTGCGGGTCCTCGGCGGCCTGACAAATTTCGATGTTTCGCCATGAAACAGGAAGTTGCTGTAACTCAGGCATGGAATGTCCAATCTGCCCCAAACTTCACACTTTTGATAAGAGTTCTGTCCTGAACACATGACCATGCTCATATTCAGTTATAGTCATAGCGCCACCTGCTGGCAACAGGAAGTGACATGTTTAACACTGTTATGGACTCCTAATAACATATAAAAAAGTGCCAGCAAGTGCTAAACATGCTAACAACATACTAGAAGCATGCTAAAACATGCTAGCAAACTCTTAGCTAAGTGCTAAAGCATGCTATTATTGCAATTAAATAGGAATTTGCTGTAACTCAGGCATGGAATGTCCAATCTGCCCCAAACTTCACACTTTTGATAAGCGTTCTGTCCTGAACACATCTACATGAGAATATTCAGTTATAGTAATAGCGCCACCTACTGGTAACAGGAAGTGTCATGTTTAACACGTTGATGCCATTCTAGCAACATGTTAAAAATGCCATTGACTTCTAAACATGCTAGAAACATGTTAAAACATGCTAGCAATACTTAGCTAAGTGCTAAAGCATGCTAATTCAATGAAACAGGATGTTGTTGTTACTCAAGAAGGCAATGTCCAATCTGCACCAAACTTCACACTTTTGATAAGCGTTCTGTCCTGAACACATGACCATGCTTATATTCAGTTACAGTCATAGCGCCACCTGCTGGCAACAGGAAGTGACATGTTTAACACTGTTATGGACTCCTAATAACATATAAAAAAGTGCCAGCAAGTGTTAAACATGCTAACAACATACTACAAACATGCTAAAACATGCTAGCAAACTCTTAGCTAAGTGCTAAAGCATGCTATTATTGCAATTAAATAGGAATTTGCTGTAACTCAGGCATGGAATGTCCAATCTGCCCCAAACTTCACACGTTTGATAAGAATCATGGCCTGAACACATGTCTATGCTCAAATTTAGTTATAGTAATAGCGCCACCTACTGGCACCAGGAAGTGACATGTTTAACACGTTGATGCCGTTCTAGCAACATGTTAAAAATGCCATTGAGTTCTAAACATGCTAGAAACATGTTAAAACATGCTAGCAATACTTAGCTAAATGCTAAAGCATGCTAATTCAATGAAACAGGACTTTGTTGTTACTCAAGAAGGCAATGTACAATCTACCCCAAACTTCACACGTTTGATAAGAGTTATCTCTTGAACACATGTCCATGCTCATATTTAGTTATAGTCATAGCGCCACCTGCTGGCAACAGGAAGTGACGTTTAACACTGTTCTTGATTCCTAATAACATATAAAAAAATGCCAGTAGGTGCTAAACATCCTACCAACATACTAGAGACATGCTGAAACATACTAGCAAACACTTAGCTAAGTGCTAAAGAATGATATTACTGCAATTAAATATGAATTTGCTGTAACTCAGGCATGGAATGTCCAATCTGCCCCAAACTTCACACTTTTGATAAGCGTTCTGTCCTGAACACATGACCATGCTTATATTCAGTTACAGTCATAGCGCCACCTGCTGGCAACAGGAAGTGACATGTTTAACACTGTTATGGACTCCTAATAACATATAAAAAAGTGCCAGCAAGTGCTAAACATGCTAACAACATACTAGAAACATGCTAAAACATGCTAGCAAACTCTTAGCTAAGTGCTAAAGCATGCTATTATTGCAATTAAATAGGAATTTGCTGTAACTCAGGCATGGAATGTCCAATCTGCCCCAAACTTCACACTTTTGATAAGAGTCATGGCCTGAACACATCTACATGAGAATGTTCAGTTATAGTAATAGCGCCACCTACTGGCAACAGGAAGTGACATGTTTAACACGTTGATGCCGTTCTAGCAACATGTTAAAAATGCCATTGAGTTCTAAACATGCTAGAAACATGTTAAAACATACTAACAATGCTTAGCTAAGTGCTAAAGAATGCTAATTCAATGAAACATGACTTTGTTGTTACTCAAGAAGGCAATGTCCAATTTGCACCAAACTTCACACGTTTGATAAGAGTTCTGTCCTGAACACACATCCATGCTCATATTCAGTTATAGTGATAACGCCACCTACTGGCAACAGAAACTGACATGGTTAACACAGTAATGCAGTACTAACCACATAATTATTGTGTACTAAGCATGCTAGAAACAGACTAAACATGCTAGCAACACTTAGCTGAGTCATGAAGCATGCTATTATCACCATTATACAAAACATTTTGTAACTGACTTTGACATACTCTTACTATATATACCTCCTTAAATGTACATTTCCCAACCATGCTCTGTCTTCCTAAAGCCACCGAGTGTTGATGGCACGGGTGCGAGGGCCCTTTCATCGCTGCTTGCAGCTTTAATTATTATTATTATTCTTCTTCTCCGCATTGAATTGCATTTTTGAGGGCCTAAACATGCGCGAAAACTCACGAAACTTTGCACACGCGTCAGAACTGGCGAAAATTTACATCTGATATAGGTTTCAGAATTGGATGGGGCAAAACGGCTCGATAGCGCCACCTATAAAAGTTCAACGGAGTGCGCCTCCCGCAACGTTCCACGTACGTGCACGAAATTCGGTACATACATGTAATGACCTAATACCTACAAAAAAGTCTCTTGGAGCATAGCCCTAAACCCAACAGGAAGTCAGCCATTTTGAACTTCCTCCCAGATTTTTGTGCAGTTTTTGACATTTTCAGGCCTCATACTTTAACGAACTCCTCCTACAGTTTTAATCTGATCATCTTCAAATTTGGTGAGTGTAATCTTAAGGCCTTTGCGACGTTAAATTGCGAAGATCTTGAGTTTTCGTCGAAGGGCGGGTCCTCGGCGGCCTGACAAATTTTGATGTTTCGCCATGAAACAGGAAGTTGCTGTAACTCAGGCATGGAATGTCCAATCTGCCCCAAACTTCATACGTTTGATAAGAGTTCTGTCCTGAACACATGACCATGCTCATATTCAGTTATAGTCATAGCGCCACCTGCTGGCAACAGGAAGTGACATGTTTAACACTGTTATGGACTCCTAATAACATATAAAAAAGTGCCAGCAAGTGCTAAACATGCTAACAACATACTAGAAGCATGCTAAAACATGCTAGCAAACTCTTAGCTAAGTGCTAAAGCATGCTATTATTGCAATTAAATAGGAATTTGCTGTAACTCAGGCATGGAATGTCCAATCTGCCCCAAACTTCACACTTTTGATAAGCGTTCTGTCCTGAACATATCTACATGAGAATATTCAGTTATAGTAATAGCGCCACCTACTGGTAACAGGAAGTGTCATGTTTAACACGTTGATGCCATTCTAGCAACATGTTAAAAATGCCATTGACTTCTAAACATGCTAGAAACATGTTAAAACATACTAGCAATACTTAGCTAAGTGCTAAAGCATGCTAATTCAATGAAACAGGATGTTGTTGTTACTCAAGAAGGCAATGTCCAATCTGCGCCAAACTTCACACTTTTAATAAACGTTCTGTCCTGAACACATGACCATGCTCATATTCAGTTATAGTCATAGCGCCACCTGCTGGCAACAGGAAGTGACATGTTTAACACTGTTATGGACTCCTAATAACATATAAAAAAGTGCCAGCAAGTGCTAAACATGCTAACAACATACTAGAAGCATGCTAAAACATGCTAGCAAACTCTTAGCTAAGTGCTAAAGCATGCTATTATTGCAATTAAATAGGAATTTGCTGTAACTCAGGCATGGAATGTCCAATCTGCCCCAAACTTCACACTTTTGATAAGCGTTCTGTCCTGAACATATCTACATGAGAATATTCAGTTATAGTAATAGCGCCACCTACTGGTAACAGGAAGTGTCATGTTTAACACGTTGATGCCATTCTAGCAACATGTTAAAAATGCCATTGACTTCTAAACATGCTAGAAACATGTTAAAACATACTAGCAATACTTAGCTAAGTGCTAAAGCATGCTAATTCAATGAAACAGGACTTTGTTGTTACTCAAAAAGGCAATGTACAATCTACCCCAAACGTCACACGTTTGATAAGAGTTATCTCTTGAACACATGTCCATGCTCATATTTAGTTATAGTCATAGCGCCACCTGCTGGCAACAGGAAGTGACGTTTAACACTGTTCTTGACTCCTAATAACATATAAAAAAATGCCAGTAGGTGCTAAACATCCTACCAACATACTATAGACATGCTAAAACATACTAGCAAACACTTAGCTAAGTGCTAAAGAATGATATTACTGCAATTAAATATGAATTTGCTGTAACTCAGGCATGGAATGTCCAATCTGCCCCAAACTTCACACTTTTGATAAGCGTTCTGTCCTGAACACATGACCATGCTTATATTCAGTTACAGTCATAGCGCCACCTGCTGGCAACAGGAAGTGACATGTTTAACACTTTTATGGACTCCTAATAACATATAAAAAAGTGCCAGCAAGTGTTAAACATGCTAACAACATACTAGAAACATGCTAAAACATGCTAGCAAACTCTTAGCCAAGTGCTAAAGCATGCTATTATTGCAATTAAATAGGAATTTGCTGTAACTCAGGCATGGAATGTCCAATCTGCCCCAAACTTCACACTTTTGATAAGAGTCATGGCCTGAACACATCTACATGAGAATGTTCAATTATAGTAATAGCGCCACCAACTGGCAACAGGAAGTGACATGTTTAACACGTTGATGCCGTTCTAGCAACATGTTAAAAATGCCATTGAGTTCTAAACATGCTAGAAACATGTTAAAACATGCTAACAATGCTTAGCTAAGTGCTAAAGCATGCTAATTCAATGAAACATGACTTTGTTGTTACTCAAGAAGGCAATGTCCAATTTGCACCAAACTTCACACGTTTGATAAGAGTTCTGTCCTGAACACACATCCAAGCTCATATTCAGTTATAGTCATAACGCCACCTACTGGCAACAGAAACTGACATGGTTAACACAGTAATGCAGTACTAACCACATAATTATTGTGTACTAAGCATGCTAGAAACACACTAAACATGCTAGCAACACTTAGCTGAGTCATGAAGCATGCTATTATCACCATTATACAAAACATTTTGTAACTGACTTTGACATACTCTTACTATATATACCTCCTTAAATGTACATTTCCCAACCATGCTCTGTCTTCCTAAAGCCACCGAGTGTTGATGGCACGGGTGCGAGGGCCCTTTCATCGCTGCTTGCAGCTTTAATTATTAGGGCCCGAGCACCGATGGTGTGAGGACCCTCTTGGAATTGCTCTGTTTATTAGGGCCCGAGCACCGATGGTGTGAGGACCCTCTTGGAATTGCTCTGTTTATTAGGGCCCGAGCACCGATGGTGTGAGGACCCTCTTGGAATTGCTCTGTTTATTATTATTATTATTAGGGCCCGAGCACCGATGGTGTGAGGACCCTCTTGGAATTGCTCTGTTTATTATTATTATTATTATTATTATTATTCTTCTTCTCCGCATTGAATTGCATTTTTGAGGGCCTAAACATGCGCGAAAACTCACGAAACTTTGCACACGCGTCAGAACTGGCGAAAATTTACATCTGATATAGGTTTCAGAATTGGACGGGGCAAAACGGCTCGATAGCGCCACCTATAAAAGTTCAACGGAGTGCGCCTCCCGCAACGTTCCACGTACGTGCACGAAATTCGGTACATACATGTAATGACCTAATACCTACAAAAAAGTCTCTTGGAGCATAGCCCTAAACCCAACAGGAAGTCAGCCATTTTGAACTTCCTCCCAGATTTTTGTGCAGTTTTTGACATTTTCAGGCCTCATACTTTAACGAACTCCTCCTACAGTTTTAATCTGATCATCTTCAAATTTGGTGAGTGTAATCTTAAGGCCTTTGCGACGTTAAATTGCGAAGATCTTGAGTTTTCGTCGAAGGGCGGGTCCTCGGCGGCCTGACAAATTTTGATGTTTCGCCATGAAACAGGAAGTTGCTGTAACTCAGGCATGGAATGTCCAATCTGCCCCAAACTTCATACGTTTGATAAGAGTTCTGTCCTGAACACATGACCATGCTCATATTCAGTTATAGTCATAGCGCCACCTGCTGGCAACAGAAAGTGACATGTTTAACACTGTTATGGACTCCTAATAACATATAAAAAAGTGCCAGCAAGTGCTAAACATGCTAACAACATACTAGAAGCATGCTAAAACATGCTAGCAAACTCTTAGCTAAGTGCTAAAGCATGCTATTATTGCAATTAAATAGGAATTTGCTGTAACTCAGGCATGGAATGTCCAATCTGCCCCAAACTTCACACTTTTGATAAGCGTTCTGTCCTGAACATATCTACATGAGAATATTCAGTTATAGTAATAGCGCCACCTACTGGTAACAGGAAGTGTCATGTTTAACACGTTGATGCCATTCTAGCAACATGTTAAAAATGCCATTGACTTCTAAACATGCTAGAAACATGTTAAAACATACTAGCAATACTTAGCTAAGTGCTAAAGCATGCTAATTCAATGAAACAGGATGTTGTTGTTACTCAAGAAGGCAATGTCCAATCTGCGCCAAACTTCACACTTTTAATAAACGTTCTGTCCTGAACACATGACCATGCTCATATTCAGTTATAGTCATAGCGCCACCTGCTGGCAACAGGAAGTGACATGTTTAACACTGTTATGGACTCCTAATAACATATAAAAAAGTGCCAGCAAGTGCTAAACATGCTAACAACATACTAGAAGCATGCTAAAACATGCTAGCAAACTCTTAGCTAAGTGCTAAAGCATGCTATTATTGCAATTAAATAGGAATTTGCTGTAACTCAGGCATGGAATGTCCAATCTGCCCCAAACTTCACACTTTTGATAAGCGTTCTGTCCTGAACATATCTACATGAGAATATTCAGTTATAGTAATAGCGCCACCTACTGGTAACAGGAAGTGTCATGTTTAACACGTTGATGCCATTCTAGCAACATGTTAAAAATGCCATTGACTTCTAAACATGCTAGAAACATGTTAAAACATACTAGCAATACTTAGCTAAGTGCTAAAGCATGCTAATTCAATGAAACAGGATGTTGTTGTTACTCAAGAAGGCAATGTCCAATCTGCGCCAAACTTCACACTTTTAATAAACGTTCTGTCCTGAACACATGACCATGCTCATATTCAGTTATAGTCATAGCGCCACCTGCTGGCAACAGGAAGTGACATGTTTAACACTGTTATGGACTCCTAATAACATATAAAAAAGTGCCAGCAAGTGCTAAACATGCTAACAACATACTAGAAGCATGCTAAAACATGCTAGCAAACTCTTAGCTAAGTGCTAAAGCATGCTATTATTGCAATTAAATAGGAATTTGCTGTAACTCAGGCATGGAATGTCCAATCTGCCCCAAACTTCACACTTTTGATAAGCGTTCTGTCCTGAACATATCTACATGAGAATATTCAGTTATAGTAATAGCGCCACCTGCTGGCAACAGGAAGTGACGTTTAACACTGTTCTTGACTCCTAATAACATATAAAAAAATGCCAGTAGGTGCTAAACATCCTACCAACATACTATAGACATGCTAAAACATACTAGCAAACACTTAGCTAAGTGCTAAAGAATGATATTACTGCAATTAAATATGAATTTGCTGTAACTCAGGCATGGAATGTCCAATCTGCCCCAAACTTCACACTTTTGATAAGCGTTCTGTCCTGAACACATGACCATGCTTATATTCAGTTACAGTCATAGCGCCACCTGCTGGCAACAGGAAGTGACATGTTTAACACTGTTATGGACTCCTAATAACATATAAAAGAGTGCCAGCAAGTGTTAAACATGCTAACAACATACTAGAAACATGCTAAAACATGCTAGCAAACTCTTAGCCAAGTGCTAAAGCATGCTATTATTGCAATTAAATAGGAATTTGCTGTAACTCAGGCATGGAATGTCCAATCTGCCCCAAACTTCACACTTTTGATAAGAGTCATGGCCTGAACACATCTACATGAGAATGTTCAATTATAGTAATAGCGCCACCAACTGGCAACAGGAAGTGACATGTTTAACACGTTGATGCCGTTCTAGCAACATGTTAAAAATGCCATTGAGTTCTAAACATGCTAGAAACATGTTAAAACATGCTAACAATGCTTAGCTAAGTGCTAAAGCATGCTAATTCAATGAAACATGACTTTGTTGTTACTCAAGAAGGCAATGTCCAATTTGCACCAAACTTCACACGTTTGATAAGAGTTCTGTCCTGAACACACATCCAAGCTCATATTCAGTTATAGTCATAACGCCACCTACTGGCAACAGAAACTGACATGGTTAACACAGTAATGCAGTACTAACCACATAATTATTGTGTACTAAGCATGCTAGAAACACACTAAACATGCTAGCAACACTTAGCTGAGTCATGAAGCATGCTATTATCACCATTATACAAAACATTTTGTAACTGACTTTGACATACTCTTACTATATATACCTCCTTAAATGTACATTTCCCAACCATGCTCTGTCTTCCTAAAGCCACCGAGTGTTGATGGCACGGGTGCGAGGGCCCTTTCATCGCTGCTTGCAGCTTTAATTATTATTATTATTATTATTATTCTTCTTCTTCTTCTCCGCATTGAATTGCATTTTTGAGGGCCTAAACATGCTCGAAAACTCACGAAACTTTGCACACGCGTCAGAACTGGCGAAAATTTACATCTGATATAGGTTTCAGAATTGGACGGGGCAAAATGGCTCGATAGCGCCACCTATAAAAGTTCAACGGAGTGCGCCTCCCGCAACGTTCCACGTACGTGCACGAAATTCGGTACATACGTGTAATGACCTAATACCTACAAAAAAGTCTCTTGAAGCATAGCCCTAAACACAACAGGAAGTCAGCCATTTTGAACTTCCTCTCAGATTTTTGTGCAGTTTTTGCCATTTTCAGGCCTCGTACTTTAACGAACTCCTCCTACAGTTTTAATCTGATCATCTTCAAATTTGGTGAGTGTAATCTTAAGGCCTTTGCGACGTTAAATTGCGAAGATCTTGAGTTTTCGTCAAAGGGCGGGTCCTCGGCGGCCTGACAAATTTCGATGTTTCGCCATGAAACAGGAAGTTGCTGTAACTCAGGCATGGAATGTCCAATCTGCCCCAAACTTCACACTTTTGATAAGCGTTCTGTCCTGAACACATGACCATGCTCATATTCAGTTACAGTCATAGCGCCACCTGCTGGCAACAGGAAGTGACATGTTTAACACTGTTATGGACTCCTAATAACATATAAAAAAGTGCCAGCAAGTGCTAAACATGCTAACAACATACTAGAAGCATGCTAAAACATGCTAGCAAACTCTTAGCTAAGTGCTAAAGCATGCTATTATTGCAATTAAATAGGAATTTGCTGTAACCCAGGCATGGAATGTCCAATCTGCCCCAAACTTCACACGTTTGATAAGAATCATGGCCTGAACACATGTCTATGCTCAAATTCAGTTATAGTAATAGCGCCACCTACTGGTAACAGGAAGTGTCATGTTTAACACGTTGATGCCATTCTAGCAACATGTTAAAAATGCCATAGAGTTCTAAACATGTTAGAAACATATTAAAACATGCTAGCAATACTTAGCTAAGTGCTAAAGCATGCTAATTCAATGAAACAGGACTTTGTTGTTACTCAAGAAGGCAATGTACAATCTACCCCAAACTTCACACGTTTGATAAGAGTTATCTCTTGAACACATGTCCATGCTCATATTTAGTTATAGTCATAGCGCCACCTGCTGGCAACAGGAAGGGATGTTTAACACTGTTCTTGACTCCTAATAACATATAAAAAAATGCCAGTAGGTGCTAAACATCCTACCAACATACTAGAGACATGCTAAAACATACTAGCAAACACTTAGCTAAGTGCTAAAGAATGATATTACTGCAATTAAATATGAATTTGCTGTAACTCAGGCATGGAATGTCCAATCTGCCCCAAACTTCACACTTTTGATAAGCGTTCTGTCCTGAACACATGACCATGCTTATATTCAGTTACAGACATAGCGCCACCTGCTGGCAACAGGAAGTGACATGTTTAACACTGTTATGGACTCCTAATAACATATAAAAAAGTGCCAGCAAGTTTTAAACATGCTAACAACATATTATAAACATGCTAAAACATGCTAGCAAACTCTTAGCTAAGTGCTAAAGCATGCTATTATTGCAATTAAATAGGAATTTGCTGTAACTCAGGCATGGAATGTCCAATCTGCCCCAAACTTCACACTTTTGATAAGAGTCATGGCCTGAATACATCTACATGAGAATGTTCATTTATAGTAATAGCGCCACCTACTGGCAACAGGAAGTGACATGTTTAACACGTTGATGCCGTTCTAGCAACATGTTAAAAATGCCATTGAGTTCTAAACATGCTAGAAACATGTTAAAACATGCTAACAATGCTTAGCTAAGTGCTAAAGAATGCTAATTCAATGAAACATGACTTTTTTGTTACTCAAGAAGGCAATTTCCAATTTGCACCAAACTTCACACGTTTGATAAGAGTTCTGTCCTGAACACACATCCATGCTCATATTCAGCAATAGTCATAACGCCACCTATTGGCAACAGAAACTGACATGGTTAACACAGTAATGCAGTACTAACCACATAATTATTGTGTACTAAGCATGCTAGAAACAGACTAAACATGCTAGCAACACTTAGCTGAGTCATGAAGCATGCTATTATCACCATTACAAAACATTTTGTTACTAACTTTGACATACTCTTACTATATATACCTCCTTAAATGTACATTTCCCAACCATGCTCTGTCTTCCTAAAGCCACCGAGTGTTGATGGCACGGGTGCGAGGGCCCTTTCATCGCTGCTTGCAGCTTTAATTATTATTATTATTATTATTATTATTCTTCTTCTCCGCATTGAATTGCATTTTTGAGGGCCTAAACATGCGCGAAAACTCACGAAACTTTGCACACGCGTCAGAACTGGCGAAAATTTACATCTGATATAGGTTTCAGAATTGGACGGGGTAAAACGGCTCGATAGCGCCACCTATAAAAGTTCAACGGAGTGCGCCTCCCGCAACGTTCCACGTACGTGCACGAAATTCGGTACATACATGTAATGACCTAATACCTACAAAAAAGTCTCTTGGAGCATAGCCCTAAACCCAACAGGAAGTCAGCCATTTTGAACTTCCTCCCAGATTTTTGTGCAGTTTTTGACATTTTCAGGCCTCATACTTTAACGAACTCCTCCTACAGTTTTAATCTGATCATCTTCAAATTTGGTGAGTGTAATCTTAAGGCCTTTGCGACGTTAAATTGCGAAGATCTTGAGTTTTCGTCGAAGGGCGGGTCCTCGGCGGCCTGACAAATTTTGATGTTTCGCCATGAAACAGGAAGTTGCTGTAACTCAGGCATGGAATGTCCAATCTGCCCCAAACTTCATACGTTTGATAAGCGTTCTGTCCTGAACACATGACCATGCTCATATTCAGTTATAGTCATAGCGCCACCTGCTGGCAACAGGAAGTGACATGTTTAACACTGTTATGGACTCCTAATAACATATAAAAAAGTGCCAGCAAGTGCTAAACATGCTAACAACATACTAGAAGCATGCTAAAACATGCTAGCAAACTCTTAGCTAAGTGCTAAAGCATGCTATTATTGCAATTAAATAGGAATTTGCTGTAACTCAGGCATGGAATGTCCAATCTGCCCCAAACTTCACACTTTTGATAAGCGTTCTGTCCTGAACATATCTACATGAGAATATTCAGTTATAGTAATAGCGCCACCTACTGGTAACAGGAAGTGTCATGTTTAACACGTTGATGCCATTCTAGCAACATGTTAAAAATGCCATTGACTTCTAAACATGCTAGAAACATGTTAAAACATACTAGCAATACTTAGCTAAGTGCTAAAGCATGCTAATTCAATGAAACAGGATGTTGTTGTTACTCAAGAAGGCAATGTCCAATCTGCGCCAAACTTCACACTTTTAATAAACGTTCTGTCCTGAACACATGACCATGCTCATATTCAGTTATAGTCATAGCGCCACCTGCTGGCAACAGGAAGTGACATGTTTAACACTGTTATGGACTCCTAATAACATATAAAAAAGTGCCAGCAAGTGCTAAACATGCTAACAACATACTAGAAGCATGCTAAAACATGCTAGCAAACTCTTAGCTAAGTGCTAAAGCATGCTATTATTGCAATTAAATAGGAATTTGCTGTAACTCAGGCATGGAATGTCCAATCTGCCCCAAACTTCACACTTTTGATAAGCGTTCTGTCCTGAACACATCTACATGAGAATATTCAGTTATAGTAATAGCGCCACCTACTGGTAACAGGAAGTGTCATGTTTAACACGTTGATGCCATTCTAGCAACATGTTAAAAATGCCATTGACTTCTAAACATGCTAGAAACATGTTAAAACATACTAGCAATACTTAGCTAAGTGCTAAAGCATGCTAATTCAATGAAACAGGACTTTGTTGTTACTCAAGAAGGCAATGTACAATCTACCCCAAACGTCACACGTTTGATAAGAGTTATCTCTTGAACACATGTCCATGCTCATATTTAGTTATAGTCATAGCGTCACCTGCTGGCAACAGGAAGTGACGTTTAACACTGTTCTTGACTCCTAATAACATATAAAAAAATGCCAGTAGGTGCTAAACATCCTACCAACATACTATAGACATGCTAAAACATACTAGCAAACACTTAGCTAAGTGCTAAAGAATGATATTACTGCAATTAAATATGAATTTGCTGTAACTCAGGCATGGAATGTCCAATCTGCCCCAAACTTCACACTTTTGATAAGCGTTCTGTCCTGAACACATGACCATGCTTATATTCAGTTACAGTCATAGCGCCACCTGCTGGCAACAGGAAGTGACATGTTTAACACTGTTATGGACTCCTAATAACATATAAAAAAGTGCCAGCAAGTGTTAAACATGCTAACAACATACTAGAAACATGCTAAAACATGCTAGCAAACTCTTAGCCAAGTGCTAAAGCATGCTATTATTGCAATTAAATAGGAATTTGCTGTAACTCAGGCATGGAATGTCCAATCTGCCCCAAACTTCACACTTTTGATAAGAGTCATGGCCTGAACACATCTACATGAGAATGTTCAATTATAGTAATAGCGCCACCAACTGGCAACAGGAAGTGACATGTTTAACACGTTGATGCCGTTCTAGCAACATGTTAAAAATGCCATTGAGTTCTAAACATGCTAGAAACATGTTAAAACATGCTAACAATGCTTAGCTAAGTGCTAAAGCATGCTAATTCAATGAAACATGACTTTGTTGTTACTCAAGAAGGCAATGTCCAATTTGCACCAAACTTCACACGTTTGATAAGAGTTCTGTCCTGAACACACATCCAAGCTCATATTCAGTTATAGTCATAACGCCACCTACTGGCAACAGAAACTGACATGGTTAACACAGTAATGCAGTACTAACCACATAATTATTGTGTACTAAGCATGCTAGAAACACACTAAACATGCTAGCAACACTTAGCTGAGTCATGAAGCATGCTATTATCACCATTATACAAAACATTTTGTAACTGACTTTGACATGCTCTTACTATATATACCTCCTTAAATGTACATTTCCCAACCATGCTCTGTCTTCCTAAAGCCACCGAGTGTTGATGGCACGGGTGCGAGGGCCCTTTCATCGCTGCTTGCAGCTTTAATTATTATTATTATTCTTCTCCGCATTGAATTGTATTTTTGAGGGCCTAAACATGCGCGAAAACTCACGAAACTTTGCACACGCGTCAGAACTGGCGAAAATTTACATCTGATATAGGTTTCAGAATTGGACGGGGCAAAATGGCTCGATAGCGCCACCTATAAATGTTCAACAGAGTGCGCCTCCCGCAACGTTCCACGTACGTGCACGAAATTCGGTACATACGTGTAATGACCTAATACCTACAAAAAAGTCTCTTGGAGCATAGCCCTAAACACAACAGGAAGTCAGCCATTTTGAACTTCCTCTCAGATTGTTGTGCAGTTTTTGCCATTTTCAGGCCTCGTACTTTAACGAACTCCTCCTACAGTTTTAATCTGATCATCTTCAAATTTGGTGAGTGTAGTCTTAAGGCCTTTGCGACGTTAAATTGCGAAGATCTTGAGTTTTCGTCGAAGGGCGGGTCCTCGGCGGCCTTACAAATTTCGATGTTTCGCCATGAAACAGGAAGTTGCTGTAACTCAGGCATGGAATGTCCAATCTGCCCCAAACTTCACACGTTTGATAAGAGTTCTGTCCTGAACACATGGCCATGCTCATATTCAGTTATAGTCATAGCGCCACCTGCTGGCAACAGGAAGTGACATGTTTAACACTGTTATGGACTCCTAATAACATATAAAAAAGTGCCAGCAAGTGCTAAACATGCTAACAACATACTAGAAGCATGTTAAAACATGCTAGCAAACTCTTAGCTAAGTGCTAAAGCATGCTATTGTTGCAATTAAATAAGAATTTGCTGTAACTCAGGCATGGAATGTCCAATCTGCCCCAAACTTCACACTTTTGATAAGCGTTCTGTCCTGAACACATCTACATGAGAATATTCAGTTATAGTAATAGCGCCACCTATTGGAAACAGGAAGTGTCATGTTTAACACGTTGATGCCATTCTAGCAACATGTTAAAAATGCCATTGAGGTCTAAACATGCTAGAAACATGTTAAAACATGCTAGCTAATGTTAAAACATGCTAGCAATACTTAGCTAAGTGGTAAAGCATGCTAATTCAATGAAACAGGATGTTGTTGTTACTCAAGAAGGCAATGTCCAATATGCGCCAAACTTCACACTTTTAATAAACGTTCTGTCCTGAACACATGACCATGCTCATATTAAGTTACAGTCATAGTGCCACCTGCTGGCAACAGGAAGTGACATGTTAAACACTGTTGTGGACATATAAAAACATATAAAAAAAGTGCCAGCAAGTGCTAAACATGCTAACAACATACTAGAAAAATGCTAAAACATGCTAGCAAACACTTAGCTAAGTGCTAAAGCATGCTATTGCTGCAATTAAATAGGAATTTGCTGTAACACAGGCAAGGAATGTCCAATCTGCCTCAAACTTCACACGTTTGATAAGAGTCATGGCCTGAACACATCTACATGAGAATATTCAGTTATAGTAATAGCGCCACCTGCTGTCAACAGGAAGTGACATGTTTAACACTGTTGTGGTCTCCTAATAACATATAAAAAAGAGCCAGCAAGTGCTAAACAGGTTAGTAACATACTAGAAACATGCTAGCAAACACTTAGCTAAGTGCTAAAGCATGCTATCACTGCAATTACATAGGAATTTGCTGTAACCCAGGCCTGGAATGTCCAATCTGCCCCAAACATCACACGTTTGATAAGAATCATGGCCTGAACACATGTCTATGCTCAAATTCAGTTATAGTAATAGCGCCACCTACTGGCAACAGGAAGTGACATGTTTAACACGTTGATGCCGTTCTAGCAACATGTTAAAAATGCCATTGAGTTCTAAACATGCTAGAAACATATTAAAACATGCTAGCAATACTTAGCTAAGTGCTAAAGCATGATAATTCAATGAAACAGGACTTTGTTGTTACTCAAGAAGGCAATGTACAATCTACCCCAAACTTCACACGTTTGATAAGAGTTATCTCTTGAACACATGTCCATGCTCATATTTAGTTATAGTCATAGCGCCACCTGCTGGCAACAGGAAGTGACGTTTAACACTGTTCTTGACTCCTAATAACATATAAAAAAAATGCCAGTAGGTGCTAAACATCCTACCAACATACTAGAGACATGCTAAAACATACTAGCAAACACTTAGCTAAGTGCTAAAGAATGATATTACTGCAATTAAATATGAATTTGCTGTAACTCAGGCATGGAATGTCCAATCTGCCCCAAACTTCACACTTTTGATAAGCGTTCTGTCCTGAACACATGACCATGCTTATATTCAGTTACAGTCATAGCGCCACCTGCTGGCAACAGGAAGTGACATGTTTAACACTGTTATGGACTCGTAATAACATATAAAAAAGTGCCAGCAAGTGTTAAACATGCTAACAACATACTAGAAACATGCTAAAACATGCTAGCAAACTCTTAGCTAAGTGCTAAAGCATGCTATTATTGCAATTAAATAAGAATTTGCTGTAACTCAGGCATGGAATGTCCAATCTGCCCCAAACTTCACACTTTTGATAAGAGTCATGGCCTGAATACATCTACATGAGAATGTTCATTTTTAGTAATAGCGCCACCTACTGGCAACAGGAAGTGACATGTTTAACACGTTGATGCCGTTCTAGCAACATGTTAAAAATGCCATTGAGTTCTAAACATGCTAGAAACATGTTAAAACATGCTAACAATGCTTAGCTAAGTGCTAAAGAATGCTAATTCAATGAAACATGACTTTTTTGTTACTCAAGAAGGCAATTTCCAATTTGCACCAAACTTCACACGTTTGATAAGAGTTCTGTCCTGAACACACATCCATGCTCATATTCAGCTATAGTCATAACGCCACCTACTGGCAAATGAAACTGACATGGTTAACACAGTAATGCAGTACTAACCACATAATTATTGTGTACTAAGCATGCTAGAAACAGACTAAACATGCTAGCAACACTTAGCTGAGTCATGAAGCATGCTATTATCACCATTATACAAAACATTTTGTTACTGACTTTGACATACTCTTACTATATATACCTCCTTAAATGTACATTTCCCAACCATGCTCTGTCTTCCTAAAGCCACCGAGTGTTGATGGCACGGGTGCGAGGGCCCTTTCATCGCTGCTTGCAGCTTTAATTATTATTATTCTTCTTCTTCTCCGCATTGAATTGCATTTTTGAGGGCCTAAACATGCGCGAAAACTCACGAAACTTTGCACACGCGTCAGAACTGGCGAAAATTTACATCTGATATAGGTTTCAGAATTGGACGGGGCAAAACGGCTCGATAGCGCCACCTATAAAAGTTCAACGGAGTGCGCCTCCCGCAACGTTCCACGTACGTGCACGAAATTCGGTACATACATGTAATGACCTAATACCTACAAAAAAGTCTCTTGGAGCATAGCCCTAAACCCAACAGGAAGTCAGCCATTTTGAACTTCCTCCCAGATTTTTGTGCAGTTTTTGACATTTTCAGGCCTCATACTTTAACGAACTCCTCCTACAGTTTTAATCTGATCATCTTCAAATTTGGTGAGTGTAATCTTAAGGCCTTTGCGACGTTAAATTGCGAAGATCTTGAGTTTTCGTCGAAGGGCGGGTCCTCGGCGGCCTGACAAATTTTGATGTTTCGCCATGAAACAGGAAGTTGCTGTAACTCAGGCATGGAATGTCCAATCTGCCCCAAACTTCACACGTTTGATAAGAGTTCTGTCCTGAACACATGACCATGCTCATATTCAGTTATAGTCATAGCGCCAACTGCTGGCACCAGGAAGTGACATGTTTAACACTGTTATGGACTCCTAATAACATATAAAAAAGTGCCAGCAAGTGCTAAACATGCTAACAACATACTAGAAGCATGCTAAAACATGCTAGCAAACTCTTAGCTAAGTGCTAAAGCATGCTATTATTGCAATTAAATAGGAATTTGCTGTAACTCAGGCATGGAATGTCCAATCTGCCCCAAACTTCACACTTTTGATAAGCGTTCTGTCCTGAACATATCTACATGAGAATATTCAGTTATAGTAATAGCGCCACCTACTGGTAACAGGAAGTGTCATGTTTAACACGTTGATGCCATTCTAGCAACATGTTAAAAATGCCATTGACTTCTAAACATGCTAGAAACATGTTAAAACATACTAGCAATACTTAGCTAAGTGCTAAAGCATGCTAATTCAATGAAAGAGGATGTTGTTGTTACTCAAGAAGGCAATGTCCAATCAGCGCCAAACTTCACACTTTTAATAAACGTTCTGTCCTGAACACATGACCATGCTCATATTCAGTTACAGTCATAGCGCCACCTGCTGGCAACAGGAAGTGACATGTTTAACACTGTTATGGACTCCTAATAACATATAAAAAAGTGCCAGCAAGTGCTAAACATGCTAACAACATACTAGAAGCATGCTAAAACATGCTAGCAAACTCTTAGCTAAGTGCTAAAGCATGCTATTATTGCAATTAAATAGGAATTTGCTGTAACTCAGGCATGGAATGTCCAATCTGCCCCAAACTTCACACTTTTGATAAGCGTTCTGTCCTGAACACATCTACATGAGAATATTCAGTTATAGTAATAGCGCCACCTACTGGTAACAGGAAGTGTCATGTTTAACACGTTGATGCCATTCTAGCAACATGTTAAAAATGCCATTGACTTCTAAACATGCTAGAAACATGTTAAAACATACTAGCAATACTTAGCTAAGTGCTAAAGCATGCTAATTCAATGAAACAGGACTTTGTTGTTACTCAAGAAGGCAATGTACAATCTACCCCAAACGTCACACGTTTGATAAGAGTTATCTCTTGAACACATGTCCATGCTCATATTTAGTTATAGTCATAGCGCCACCTGCTGGCAACAGGAAGTGACATGTTTAACACTGTTCTTGACTCCTAATAACATATAAAAAAATGCCAGTAGGTGCTAAACATCCTACCAACATACTATAGACATGCTAAAACATACTAGCAAACACTTAGCTAAGTGCTAAAGAATGATATTACTGCAATTAAATATGAATTTGCTGTAACTCAGGCATGGAATGTCCAATCTGCCCCAAACTTCACACTTTTGATAAGCGTTCTGTCCTGAACACATGACCATGCTTATATTCAGTTACAGTCATAGCGCCACCTGCTGGCAACAGGAAGTGACATGTTTAACACTGTTATGGACTCCTAATAACATATAAAAAAGTGCCAGCAAGTGTTAAACATGCTAACAACATACTAGAAACATGCTAAAACATGCTAGCAAACTCTTAGCCAAGTGCTAAAGCATGCTATTATTGCAATTAAATAGGAATTTGCTGTAACTCAGGCATGGAATGTCCAATCTGCCCCAAACTTCACACTTTTGATAAGAGTCATGGCCTGAACACATCTACATGAGAATGTTCAATTATAGTAATAGCGCCACCAACTGGCAACAGGAAGTGACATGTTTAACACGTTGATGCCGTTCTAGCAACATGTTAAAAATGCCATTGAGTTCTAAACATGCTAGAAACATGTTAAAACATGCTAACAATGCTTAGCTAAGTGCTAAAGCATGCTAATTCAATGAAACATGACTTTGTTGTTACTCAAGAAGGCAATGTCCAATTTGCACCAAACTTCACACGTTTGATAAGAGTTCTGTCCTGAACACACATCCAAGCTCATATTCAGTTATAGTCATAACGCCACCTACTGGCAACAGAAACTGACATGGTTAACACAGTAATGCAGTACTAACCACATAATTATTGTGTACTAAGCATGCTAGAAACACACTAAACATGCTAGCAACACTTAGCTGAGTCATGAAGCATGCTATTATCACCATTATACAAAACATTTTGTAACTGACTTTGACATACTCTTACTATATATACCTCCTTAAATGTACATTTCCCAACCATGCTCTGTCTTCCTAAAGCCACCGAGTGTTGATGGCACGGGTGCGAGGGCCCTTTCATCGCTGCTTGCAGCTTTAATTATTATTATTATTTTGTCAACCTTTTGGGCACTTTTGGGGCCCTTAACATGCTCAAAAACTCTTGAAATTTTGCACACACATCAGAACCTGCGGCCATCAGGGCCGGACTGAAGCTGGTACCCGGGCGTGGCACGGGGGCTCGACAGCGCCCCCTGGAATGGTGTCCGAAAACTTGGTCTATAAATCAAACACGCTTGCATATAATAATATGAAACTCAGTACACATATAGATCTCATCGGGCCGAACAACTTTCGTGCTCTAAGTTTTACACCAGCCCAACAGGAAGTCAACTATTATGGGTTGTTTGAAAAACGCATCCTCTGGAATTTGAAATACTCCTCCTAGAATATTCGTCCAATCACAACCAAACTCGGTGTGCATGAAGTCAAGACATTGAGGATGCTAAATTGCGGACGGATTTTTGATATCTCGAACGGTTTGGCTGTGGCGAGGAAACGAATTTATGGCGATTAATGGGACACAGGAAGTGTGTTATAACTTCTGCATACATTAACTGATCTTGATGAAACTTTCGCAGTGTGTTTGTTGTAAGAGGCCGATCACAAGGATGTGACTATTGTGAGTCAAAGTTATGGCGCCACCAACTGGCAGCAGGAAGTGTGTCACTTTCAAAATGCTTTGAAGTCACCCTCTTAATTTTACACGATTTGCTTCAAACTTTATGTGTATAATGTAAACACACGGCAGATGTAGACCTGTGAAAGGATTATTGATATCTTAGATACTGTTGCCGTGGCAACGCATCAAATTTTAATATTCTTTTCGGATGCGTTTGAGACTCTTAACATGCTTGAAATTGGATGAAACTCGACAGACACATAACACTTATTAGCCAGTAGACATGTGAAAAGTTTCAGAAACGGGCGTGGCAGGGGGGCTCAACAGCGCCCTCTTGAACAGGGTCTGAAAACTTGGTCCATATATCAAACACGCTTGCATGAATTAATATGAAACTCGGTACACATATAGATTTCATGGGGCCGAACAACTTTCCCTCTGTCAAGTTTCACGCCAGCCCAACAGGAAGTCGGCTATTATGGGTTGTTTGGAAAACGCTTGCTGTGGAATGTGATGTACTCCTCCTAGAGAATTCATTCAATCACCTCCAAACTCAGTCAGCATGAAGTCAAGACATTGAGGATGCTAAATTGCGAACGGATTTTTGATATCTCGAACGGTTTGGCTGTGGCGAGGAATCGAATTTATGGCGAGAAAAGAGAAACACGAAGTGGAATAACTTCTGCATACATTAACTGATCTTGATGAAACTTCAGCAGTGTGTTCGTGGTAAGAGGCCGATCAGATCGATGTAGCTATTGTGAGTCAAAGTTATAGCGCCACCAACTGGCAGCAGGAAGTGTGTCACTTTCAACATGCTTTTGACAAAAGTGGGGGGGTTAGTTTTAACTACAGTAAAGAAAAAATAGTTTGTATATTGTTCTCATCAAGCCGGACAACTTTCTAATTTACATTCAATAGCTCTGGCCATCAGGAAGTCAGCTATTTTGGTCTGAATGTGATTTTTTTTGCTAAATCAGCCTCTGAATTTTTAGCCACTCCTCTTAAACTATTTATTTTATTCGTACCAAACTTTTTCAACATGATGAAACTACATTAAATATGCTAAATTGTGAATGGATAATAAATATCTTAAACGGTTTTGCTATGGCGAGGGATTAAAGTAATGTCCAAAAAGGAAACACTAAAAATCTTCTAAAAATGTAATTATATACCATTTATTTCTATATAAAAGTATACAAATATCGAACTAAACCCATTTTATTCTGTTTTTGCAATTCAAGAAGAATGAAAAAGTTAAAACAGGCTATAACGTGCTATTTGGTTCAACAAAAAAGCAAACATAGGGCTATACTGCCCTCTTGTGTCCAAAAGGACATCAAAATAGTATATAAAACTTTTTACCAGGTAGGCCAATATTGTATTTAAATATACATTTATTAGGTATGTGTCTGAGGATATTTTCCCACCGGTTAATCGACGTGTGACACGAGTGGGTGCTTTTAAATCGCTAATATAATAGTGAAAGAAAAATAATGATAATGTTGCACACACAAATCACACACATGTGGGAAAGAATAAACAACACTAAACCGCCATTAGGTGTCGCCAGGCATCCATCTTAATAAGCGAGTCATTGATTCATTCGTTCAAACGATTCGTTCGAATGAGTCGATCATGATTAAGACAGATGTTTATGGATTGATCATTCAATCTTTGAGTCAACCGATTCGTTAAAAATGCTGAATCGTTCAGTTATGAGAAAACACGTGATAAGTGATGGTTCTGCCGTGATCTTTGTTTAACTATTTTCGCTGCTGAAACAGAACAAAAACAGTCAACATTGCATCTAAAATGTAAGTGACTTAATTGTAACTGTTTATTTGTATGAAAACTAGGGGTGGGAGAAAAAAATTATTCTTAGATGCATCGCGATGCGGACGTGGACGATTCTGAATCGATTCACAAATGTCAAAAAATCGATTCTCTAAAAAAATATTTTTCTAATAACGTAATATTGACGGAAGGCAAAAGGCGGAACTCTAAGCGGACGTGCGTGCAGTCTGTGGCGCGCACATAACAGAGAAGTTTCTTCTGCTCACCAAGGCTGCATTTATTTGATTAAAAATACAAACAAAAACAGTAATATTGTAAAATATTATTCCAATTTAAAACAGCTGCTTTCTATTTTAATATATTTTAAACTGTTATTTATTCCTGTGATCAAAGCTGAGTTTTCAGCATCATTACTCCAGTCGTCACTGTCACATGATCCTTCAGAAATTATTCTAATATGATGATTGATACTCAAGAAACATTCATTATTATTTTAAATGTCGAAAACAGTTGTGTACAGTCTTTGATGAATAGAAAGTTCAAAAGAACAGCATTTATCTGAAATCTAAAGCTTTTGTAACGTTAAACACTACCGCTCAAAAGTTTTGGGTTAGTAATAATTAACATTTTATTTTTGGGGTAAATAAATAAAATAAATCAGTACTTTTATTTATGAAGGATGAGTTAAACTGATCAACAGTTACAGTAAAGACATTTATAATGTTAAAAATATATATATTTGAAATATATGCTGTTCTTTTGAACTAACATTCATCAAAGCATTTTGAAAAAAAAAATCTGTACACAACTGTTTTCAACATTGAAAATAATAATGAATATTTATTGAGTATCAATCATCATATTAGTATGATTTCTGAAGGATCATGTGACACTGAAGACTGGAGTAATGATGCTGAAAACTCAACTTTGATCACAGAAATGAATTACTATGTAAAATATTTAAAAATTGAAAACAGCTGTTTTAAATTGGAATAATATTTCACAATATTACTGTTTTTGTTTGTATTTTTAATCAATAAATGCAGCCTTGGTGAGCAGAAGAGACTTCTCCTAAAAACATTAAAAATCTTACTGACCCCAAACTTTTGAACAATAATATATATATATATATATATATATATATATATATATATATATATATATATATATATATATATATATATATATATATATATATATATACATATATATGTATGTGTGTGTATGTATGTATATGTATATATATATATATATATATATATATATATATATATATATATATATATATATATATATATATATATAATATAGCTGCGAGCAGCGATGGAGGGCCCAAGCCGGCGGTACCGCCACCCCGGTGCCTTTAGGTAACTAAAGGCACCGGGGTTGCGGTGCCACCGGCTTGGGCCCGTAATCGCTGCTCGCAGCTATATTTATTATTATTTTTTGTCAACCTTTCGGGCACTTTTGGGGCCCTTAACATGCTCGAAAACTCTTGAAACTTTGCACACGGGTCAGAACCCGCGGCCATCAGGGCTGAGCTGAAGCTGGTACCCGTGCGTGGCAGGGGGGCTCAACAGCGCCCCCTTGAACGAGGTCCGAAAACTTGGTCCATAAATCAGACACGCTTGCATGTAATAATAGGAAACTCAGTACACATATAGATCTCATCGGGCCGAACAACTTTCGTACTTTTACTTTTTACGCCAGCCCAACAGGAAGTCGGCTTTTATGGGTTGTTTGGAAACGCATGCTGTGGAATTTGATGTACTCCTCCTAGGGAATTCATCCATTCACCTCCAAACTCGGTCAGCATGAAGTCAAGACATTGAGGATGCTAAATTGCGAACGGATTTTTGATATCTCGAACGGTTTGGCCGTGGCGAGGAAACAAATTTATGGCGAATAATGGAAACAGGAAGTGTGTTATAACTTCTGCATACATTAACTGATCTTGATGAAACTTCAGCAGTGTGTTCGTTTTAAGAGGCGGATGACATGGATGTGACTATTGTGAGTCAAAGTTATAGCGCCACCAACTGGCAGCAGGAAGTTTGTCACTTTCAAAATGCTTTGAAATCACTCTCTTATTTTTACCCGATTTGCTTCAAACTTTATGTGTATAATGTAGACACACGGCAGATGTAGACCTGTGAAAGGATTATTGATATCTTAGATACTGTTGCCGTGGCAATGCTTCAAACTTTAATATTCTTTTTTTAAGCTTTTGAGACTCTTAACATACTTGAAATTGCATGAAACTCGACAGACACATCACATTTATTATCCAGTAGACATGTGCAAAGTTTCAGAAACGGGCGTGGTGGAATGGCTCAGTAGCGCCACCTTTAGCCAAAAATGGGGGCTTAGTTTTTCCTAGAATCACAAAACTTGGTATGTATATTGTTCTCATCAGACCGGACAACTTTCTAATTTATTGTCATTAGCTCAGACCAACAGGAAGTCAGATATTTTGGTTTGAATGTGGATTTTCTGGAGAATTTTCTCTCTCTCTCTGTGTGTGTGTGTGTGTGTGTGTGTGTGGAGGGGGTGGGGGGGATTTGTCTGTTCCATTTAATCTTTGTTTTTCAAGGTTTCAGGGGCTTTTGGGGCCCTTAACGTGCTCAAAAACTCTTGAAACTTTTCACACAGGTCAGAACCCACGGTCATCAGGGCCAGGCTGAAGCTGGTACCCGGGCGTGGCAGGGGGGCTCAACAGCGCCCCCTTGAACACGGTCTGAAAACTTGGTCCATATATCAAACACGCTTGCATGAATTAATATGAAACTCGGTACACATATAGATCTCATCGGGCCGAACAACTTCCGCACTCTAAGTTATTAGCTCCGCCCAACAGGAAGTCGGCTATTATGGGTTGTTTGAAAAACGCATGCTGTGGAATTTGATGTACTCATCCTAGAGAATTCATCCAATCGCCTCCAAACTCGGTCAGCGTGAAGTCAAGACATTGAGGATGCTAAATTGCGGACGGATTTTTGATATCTCGAACGGTTTGGCTGTGGCGAGGACACGAATTTATGGCGAGAAAAGAGAAACACGAAGTGTTATAACTTCTGCACACATTAACTGATCTTGATGGAACTTCACCAATGTGTTCGTGGTAAGAGGCCGATCAGATGGATGTAACTATTGTGAGTCAAAGTTATAGCGCCACCAACTGGTAGCAGGAAGTGTGTCACTTTCAAAATGCTTTTGACAAAAGTGGGGGGGGTAGTTGTATATACAGTAACAAAAATCAGTACGTACATTGGTCTCATCGAGCCGGACAACTTTCTAATTTAAAGTAATTAGCTCCGACCAACAGAAAGTCAGATATTTCGGTCTGAATGTGGATTTTTGGGATATTTCAGACTCTGAGTTTTTAGCCACTCCTAACTGGTTTATTTTTTTCACACCAAACTTTTTCAACACAATGAAAATACATTAAAGATGCTAAATTGTGAACGGATATTAAATATTTCAAACAGTTTTGATATAGTGAGGGATTAAAGTAATGTACAAAAAGGAACCGCTAAAAGCCTCATCTTCTAATAATGTAATTATACACCATTTATTTCTATATAAAAGTATACAAATATCACAACTAAACCCATTTTATTCTTTTTTCTTTTTCAATTTAAGAATTACTTATACGTTTAAAAATAGCAATTGTACTCTTTAGTCCCATAAATGTCAAGTCATACATAGGGCTATACTGCCCTCTTGTGTTCAAAATCAGGTAGGCCTATTCTATCTAAATAAAAATATACTAGGTATGTGACGGTGAGAATATTTTACCACCGGTTAATCGACGTGTGACACCGCTGGGGGCTTTCGAATCGCTAACTTAAAAAGGAAAGTAATATATGTTCGTCCGCACTGACATTGATAGTGGTTGAGCGAGCGTTTCAAATGAATTCCTATGGAAGTAGGAATTAACTGAAAAACGTTCACTCTGTTCTGCTCGTTTCTCGCCGTGGACGCGCACCGTTATGAATGCCCGTGCAGCCGTGAACATTTTAGTTTAATTTTAAAATTAGCGCCTTTCGGGGGGTGGATTGCTTGAAATTATTTTACAAAAGCTCAATGTTGTGTTTTATTGTGACTGTACACAAATATAAGTTAAAACTTTGCAGTTTGAATGTCGTCCTTTATAATGACGGAGTATGTTTTTTTATGTCCACTGTTCAATCGCGCCCACGCCACACACGGTTTACTATCTTTGTGGGGACTCTCCATAGACTTAATGGTTTTTATACTGTACAAACTGTATATTCTATCTCCTAACACCAACCCTACCCCTAAACCTACCCATCAAAGAAAACTTTCTGCATTTTTACATATCCAAAAAAACTCATTCTGTATGGTTTATAAGCTTGTTTACCCATGGGGACCTCTATTTAGGTCCCCACTGTGACACGAGTCCCCAGGAGTCTGTGTGCATTCAGGTTGAAGTCCCCACCGGGATAGAAAAACATGAACACACACACACACACACACACACACACACACACACACACACACACACACACACACACTCCAGCATTGCAGTCTTGACATCGCAGTCTGTTCATTATAGCCTTAATAAAATATAATAATAAAATAGTCAACCTAACATATAAAAATTACACTGCTCTGTTTAAATAGTCAGTAGTACAATTCATACTATTCACAGTAATCACCGCTCCACTGTGATGTTTCCAAGCACATTTTTGCGCATGTGAAGAGGATAATTTTTCCCTTCAATAGTGGAACGTGAGTGAAGTACAAAGCCTTTAATACACAAATGTTTAGCATCCAAAAAATTTAATTATATATATATATATAAATATATATATATATATATATATATATATATATATTTTTTTTTAAAGTGTGTGTGTATATATATATATATATAAATATAGCTTTTTGTATACCTTTATTTATTTTTTGAAGTGTGTGTGTATATATATATATATATATATATATATATATATATATATATATATATATATATATATATATACCGTATATATAAATATATATATATATATATAAATATAGCTGCGAGCAGCGATGGAGGGTTTTCGGTAGGATTATTATTATTAGGGCCCAAGCCCTGAAGGGGCGAAGGCCCTATTGTTTTCGGTAGGATTATTATTATTATTATTATTATTATTATTATTATTATTATTATTTTGTCAAACTTTCGGCCACTTTTGGGGCCCTTAACATGCTCGAAAACTCTTGAAATTTTGCACACAGGTCAGAACCCGCGGCCATCAGGACCGGACTGAAGCTGGTACCCGGGCGTGGCAGGG